>NW_004524778.1:1919303-1937640 GCF_000260255.1 Octodon degus
TTGAGAAAGTCAGAGTCTTGCTAAATCTTGGGTTGCCTCAAGTTATCATTTCTATTGTTCTAATGCAAAACATTTGGCTTTTTAATATTTTTAGCAATGTCTCTCTCCAAGAAACTACTTTTGTAGGGTGATCTATTCTGGAGAAACTGAAAATAGTTCAAATAGTCTTTTTGCTCTAAAGTCTCAGAATAAACCTAGGTAAAAACTGACACCAATACCATGCCATATCATCAATTTTGAGCTGACCTGAAATTTCTTCTGTCAAATTAATAAATTTCCCACCTTTAATCTCATCAAAAAGGGAAAAGTAAAGTGTGACTTATGTTGTGTCTAATTATTCTGAGAGGGAAATTTAAACAAGTTACTTGTGTCTTCAGGTATAAATATAATGAGTTTTATTGAGGATCCTTCTCATCCATAACAGCGTAATATATGCTGTCTCCTAATTCATTATTCCGTAGATATGTTGAGCAATTGTTCTGTTTGAAATTTTGTCAGATTTCAATGACAATGAGTATTCCTGGACCAGCAGGATAAACACATGACTGAGAAACTAGAGAAAAAGAGCAGACCCATCTTTACTCTGTACTGCGTCTATAGGGTAAACTAAGATTTATCAGATAGCATCCACTTTATCTTAGAAATATTAAGTATGCTCAAGAAAGGCCCAGGACCAGAAACAAACATAGGGAATACATACAATGAAGACTATGCTTACAGTCTAAGTTTTTGGAACAGTTTTGCATGGCTGGAACCTGTGGACAAGTAAGATGTGTTTTCTCTGCAGGATGTTTACTCTAGTGGGGATGATCAACTAAAAGCACAGAAAGGATATCATTGTCTTTTTTTTTAGTGTATTTAGTATGGTCTACAGGGTCTACAGAGTCTCACTACACAGTTCAGACTCATTGCGATCCTCCTTGTTTCAGCCTCCCAAGTGCTGATGGGATGACAGGCACATGCCACCATATCCAGTCTCAGTCAGTATCTCAAAGCATCCTGGGAGCAGGGCCAGCATGCCAAGGGGCTAGAACCCTGGTCCCTGCCCCTGCCTAAGAAGGATATTATTTTCAAAGGATAATAATATTGATTTCTTGTCAAATATGAACTATTACTGAAAAAAAACAGAATGAATATTGGAATTAAACACTATTAGGGAGAAATATATTGGCCTTAGTCTTCTGCAACGATGACCCTCTCTTTCAGCATAATTATCTCAACATTTTTGACTCTTTCTAAAACAGTTCTGGAAAGCACTGTTTTGTGAGTATCTCCAGTTGAACTGAGTTGATTGAAAATTACTTATCTTTCACGCTCACCTTCACTTTGGGGAAGATCCACATTTGGCATTTTGCACAATGCCAAATCTGGTATATAAAGTGAAAAAAATAGAGTGGGGTGTTTTTATGAGCCTGGCTTTCCACTGGCAGCAAAATTCTATTTTAATCACATCAAATAAAGAAACACATGGATGAGAACTTCCAGAACTGTTTAAGAATGAAGAATGATATGGATTAATGGCAATGTGTCTTTCATTATAATGAACTTAAATAATTTAAACACATCCCATATTTGTAAACGCTTATAATTATTTTACACATTTATTAATATGTCTGATAATGATATCATTGTTTATAAGATAATCTTTTTTCCTTGGGTTTTGAATCTCTTCCCATAGGTTAAAAAGAAATTTTATTCTGTATTTGACTTCAGTATTTGCATATAAGCAAACAGGATGCTTGCCATCCTTTTGTTTGTTTATGTATTTATTTTTAACAGAGTGTCAACTTCTGTAATAGATTTGATCATTTTAAAAGAAGTTTGGGCATAAGATACTAGGAAAAGGGAATGAACTTATTCAAAAGGAAAGAGTTACTGAGTCGAAGAGAAGAACAGGAGAGGGAGTGGGGAAAAGAGATTTATCTACATATGTAAGCAGGATGGTTTGGACAACTGTACTGTGCATGTCTGCTGGTCTATGGAAAGGAGCGTTTAATGCTTTAAATTTTTTCATCTTTTTTCAACTGTTTCTCCTTTTTTCTCTTCTTAATTTCTTATCCATTTCTTTCTGTTTCTCTTTCTTCTTCAAGTTTTACATGCATGTACTTCTTCAAGTTTTACATACATAACCAGTTGGAAGACAACATTATGTGTTTCAACAAATACTATGAAATTCATATTATGTTGTTGAGTGAAAATCTCTATTGCATATATTTTTTTCTGTTTTAATTCTAATTTATACCCTCTCTTAAAATAAATAAATAAAATCAAACTCTAACCTTAAAAATTCTTTCATATGGAACTCAGTTCATAAGAATCACACACAGTACTGGTAACTATAAATATAAATTACAGTAATACATCCTTCACTTTATTACACTAGAAATGCCTACAGAATACAGTTAAAATTGAAAAGAATAGTAGACTGCTTGAGGGAGGAGAGAGTTTCAATAAAATATTAGGAAAGATGGTACTGAAATTTAATTCTTACAGAGGTATGTACCTTTCTAACCAAAGTAATTTGAGGTAGAATTTTAAGCTGAGATATGGTATGAATAAAGTTATAGAGTTATGAGGAAACACACCATTGACAACTTAACTTACACTGCCAGGAGCAGAGGATGTACAGAGAAGAGAGGGTCGGGGATAAGGTTAATGGGTACACTGGGCTCCATCCTGCTTTGATAGGAAACTCATCTTTGAATTTTATGTCAGGATCAGCCATAGATTTGATGCAAGGGTGCAACTTAAATTGGATTGCATTTAGGAAGAACACATGGGAGATATATGCAGTATGGATTAAATGGAGATGAGATTAGCATTTGGAAGATACTATTAGTCATTCGGCATGGCTGTTAGGCAGAATGAGTTACTATTCTCTTTTATTTAGCCTTCTGTTTTTATCACCAATATATTACTCTGTGATGATTTTAACTATTTACAATTTTTATTTAAAACTAAAATGTGATAATTAATAAATCCTTTACAATTTGCCAAACATTTTAAAATTAACAGATATATAATAAATAGATACATAAAAGGGAAGGCCGTAAACACATAAAAGAAAAATAGAATTTAAAAAAAATAAACTGAAGTGCCAGTCAAATAGTTCAGCAGATTAAAGCACCTGTAAACAGGTGCAGGAGCCTGGGTTTTGATCCCCAGGTCTGCCATGCTGGCCCCGCCCCTGGGCCACACTGAGACAACAATTGAGACTGGGCGTGGTGGCACATGCCTGTAATCCCAGCTCTGGGGAGGCTGTAAACAGGCGGATCACTATGAGTCCGATCTAGTAGTGAAGCTATGAACACCCTGTAGACCCTTCCCTAAAATACAAAAATAAATAAATAAATGATTAAATAGTAAAGTGAAATTTGGTCAGTATCTTTAAATTAAGTTTAAAAAGCTTTAAAGAAATACCCCAAACTCAAAGAAATAGTCCGACAAGGACAATACGCAGTTTCCATATTTACAAGCTACTTACAATATTATAGCAAGCACTCAAATAAAAATATTAAACAGATTGCCACAGCTCTCATTAAATAACAGATTTAATACTATTCATCTTCCCAGTGTAATGTTTTCATTAAAGACTAGGGCCCTGAGTCTCGGAAGCCTTTGATGACCTTCACAAATGTGACTTGAAGAGATAGCCATCTTGATTAAGATGACAATATGCACCACAGTAAAAAAACAGAAAAAAAGAAAAAGAAAAACTTTCATGAAATTTCTTCTGACAATTTTCATCTGGAATCTCTGCAAGGTAAGGAAGCCTCAGAGGTCCACTCTCACAACACTTGCACATTAATGTTTTTGCTCCTCCTTGAGGATACTAGCTTATCACAGAACTTGCTTTTTTTTTTCTTTGATGTGCCTGGCACTTAGTAGGTTTGCACTTAAGGCACTGAGCTATCTCCCCAGAAGAATTTACTAACATGGAGTCAAAACTAATTTTCCAATATCATTATAAAGTTGAAAAAGTAAAATGAAACACCAAAATAACAACAGCAGCAGTAGCAGCAGCAACAATAACAACAACAACAAAAATCTGAGACTCCTGTTTATTAATGAAACAACTGCTAAAGGACTCGTGATGTCACAGTAACAACACCGACACTAGACAAAAGTACAAACAGATCTCTTTAGTCACAGGAAAACAAGCAATAAATAAAGAGTAGCTTAAAGGACCGGCTAGATAGTTTAGCTAAGTGCCTGCTTAAGCAAGTGCAGGGAGCGGGGGTCAATCACTTGCCTCACAGCCCCGATCCTGGGCATGCTGAGTTGGCTACTGAGACTAGGCGTGGTGGCTCATGCCTGTAATCCCAGCGCTGGGGAGGCTGAGACAGTCTGATTACTAGGAGTCTGAATTGCATAATGATACTACGAAACACATTAAAAAAATAAACAAATAAATATAAATTAAATAATAATTTACGAGTGAAGAGAAGCTCTGGAGTAAACCACAATATTGTCCTGGCTTATTGACTTATAAAAATTCCTGATAAATTGAACAACAAGTAAGACTCTTAGCATGCATAGTGATTCTACATTACCATGGATGTAGAGATCGGACTTTAGGCAGTGACTTGTAATTTGCAGGAAGGACATTAGGGAGGAGACTTCAGAATATAGGGAAAAAGTTCTGGTAGTTGATGGCTTAGATGAGAAAGTGTAGACTGTGTGATGCTTCCAACAGTACAAATAGTACTAAGTAGAAAACTGGAACAGGGTTAAGAGAAGTCACTAGAAGTCTAGCCTAGAGAGAAAGGAGAGTTTGTTAATCACCAGCACACGAAGCTATACAAATCCAAATGCCATGTTTAAAAAGTAAGGATGGGGCCACAAAGATAGCTCAGTGGTCTAAGTGCCTACCTAGGCAAGCTCAAGGACGCGGGTTTGATCCCCAGTCCTGAATGCCATGCTGGCCCTGCCAGGGTGCACAGAGCTGGCCACAAAAACCAGACATGGTGGCACATGCCTATAATCCCAGAGCTTGTAAGGATGAAAACGGGAGGATCACCACCAGTCCAAGTTGCATAGCAGGAACCTGTACTAAATACATTTTTAAAAAAAAGTTAAAAAAGAAATAAGGATAATGCCCAAACAATATATATTAAGAATAATGGTGAAATTGGGTTAAAACCGAACAAACATGCAATAGTAATGATAAGAAAACATGATAGCTGTATATCTAATATAGTAGTTTTATAAAAATAAATAATGTAGGAAATTTCACACTAATGATGAGGAATTCCTTAGAGAGATAGAACATTTCTAAATATGTATGCACCTAATAATAGAATTTCAAACTGTATGGATTGATATAAGTTCTTTTCTTTCTTCCCAAAACCAGATTTTGCATCTAGGGAATTAGGGTGGAGGAAAAAAACCATTAGAGGGGAACTGCAACAAATACTGCATGGAGAAGTAGGAGTTGATTAGACAAATAGTGTCTACAAGCAAGATGGAAGGGGAAGAAAGAGAAAGACAAGTATTTACATGAGAAGATTGAGCATTATCTTTATTTTTTAATGTATTTGGTTGTTATAGGGTCTCACTACACATTTAGGACTCATAGTGATCCTCATGTTTTCAACCTCCCCAGCTCTGGGACTACAGGCATGTGCTGTTATGCCTGGACTCCATGGCTGGCTCAGCCCACCCTGGGGCATGCGGTGCTGGAGATCAAACTGTGGTCCCTGTGCTCACCCAAACTTGCTTAAGCAGGTACTTTAGTCTGCTGAGCTATCTCAGTGGGCAAACATCTTTTTTAACAGAACGCGTACACAAAAATGTAGTAGGACTAGAGAAAATCAGAATACCATCAATGAGCTTGGCCTAATTGTTATTAAAGAATACAGCATCCACCAATTATAGCTGCCTAAACTATAAAAAACCTAGGAAAAAAATCTTGATCCATAGCACACTGATAAATAAATTCAAGACAAAGATTATCCTTAGTGTTTTACCTGAGCTCAAATGTAATTAGAAATTGATAAACTAGTAAATAGGAAATTCCTTGTTATTTTTGAATTAAAAGGCATATATGAGTAATTCATGGATTATATATTGTATTCTACAGAATATTAAAGTGCTGCAAATACACGAAAAACTAAAGTAGAACACAAACACACAGAGGTAAGAGGCAAGACTGTGGCTTTGAAACGCTGCCGTGTGGTTCCTCAGTTCAGAAATGCCATTGCTTCCGTGATTCTGGTCACAACTGAACTGGGTAAGAACCAAAGACTGGACGTACCATTTCAGGACAGTCATTGATCCCAATATTATCACATCACAAAATTTCAAAACATACAAGCCAAATGGTAAATAGGGACAAAAGTAGAAACAGAAATCAATCAAATAGAAATAAAGACTAAAACAAAACAAAATACAGGATTTGGGGATCGAGCTGTGTGGTAGAGCACTTGGCAGCAATATGCAATGAATCCGTAGCACAAAAAAACAAGTGTTAGTTCTTTATTTCAAAGATGCAGAGCATTAATAATCCAAATCCAATATTAAGATTAAAGATTAAAAGAAGGGTAATATAAGCTACTAACTTAAAAAATAAAAACTATTTCCTTACTGAAGAACTCAGATATTAAGAAGATAGAAAAAGATCTTAAAGTAAGATTGTTAGTCATGTAAAATATAAATTTCATTTTGAGATTCAGCTTTCAACATTAATTCAAAAAGACCTGGGCTTCTTTTAGAAAGCAATGCCTCTATTAATAAAATAGAACTGATAATCACAACTTTCCTCAAGAGTATATTCAAAGCATGTGGGGTATCGAAAATTATATACGTTTAACATTAAACATTTCAAACAGCTTAGAAACTTTTCTTCCATTAGTCTCCTTTTCCTACACCACTTTTAAACAGTATTTTCCCAAGTAGAAGCTGAAGTTTTATTTTTGTTTCAGTCATTAACATGACGTATAAAACTTAAAATATATGTCTCCCAGGAACTAACCCATAACCACATAATGTAACTCTATTTAGAAATTGGCTTTCTTCTAATATATGGGTACTAAGATAAGTTCAAAGCTTTCTGAGCAGAGTGAGCCCTACTCCAGCAGCTGATGTTTTCATAAGAGGAGACAACAGAGACCCAGACACAAGGGGACTATGTGAGTACGGAGTGGAGTCAGAGGCTGGACCGTTACCCTAATAAGAGAGAAATTTGTGGTTTTCCAGCTACCCTCAGAAGCTTGAAATAGGCTGGGAGAAATAAACTTAACTCTGCCAGTATTATAATTTAGGACTTCTTAACTCTGGAATTAGGAAAGAATTGTTTTCTTGTTTTTGTTCCTTTGATTTCTGTTGCCATGTCTGTTTGACCCACTAGTTCTATGGTATTTTGTGATGGCAACCCTAATAAATTAATTCAGATATTAGTACAGAGAAATAGAGTGCTATTGCACCATTTATTTAAAGATGTTAATGGATTAATGTGTATTTACTGAAAAAAATAGAGTAACTTGATGCAAATAACTTTTCTCCCTTGGAGAGTTACATACTTAAAAAAAAAGAAGTGAAGAGTTCTACAGTGAATAACGCATTCAGAGGATGCACGTGTTGCCACAAAGAGAATGTTGGCAGAAATATGAAAGGTGAAGGTGCTCTTGGAGAGGTCTTAGAAGGCAATTAGAAAAGGATTATTGGACATTGCAGGAATCTGCATTATAAAGTGGCAGGATACTTGGCTGAATTGTGTTCTGCTCTTGCTTGGAAAAAGAACTGGTGGGTGATGAAAGTGAATATTCAGCTGAGCTTGTTAAAGAAAAACTGAAAGTATAGTGCAGCTTCTCTTCACTGATTACTGTGCAATGTGGGAGAAGCGTATATGTTGAAAAATGGATCTGCTACACAACAAAAAATACAAGACACCGTTAAAAATTCTCCAATTGTCCAGGTAGCATGCTTGAGAACCAGGGCAAGAGACAGCTGCTTGCTAAAGAGATTAGCTCTATCACCTGTGCCAAGAACTATATGACTTTTATGCTAGACTCAATTAATAAGAATAGTGAATCTTAAATTATTTTCCTACAGCTCTTTGATTCTCTGTTCATTTTTCATCTTAACTTTGCTCTCTCCATTGTTCAGATGACTTAATGTCTATGGATTTCTTTCTAAGTTACATTATTTGATCTATTATTTCTACTGTAATGTAGAGCTTTTCCAACAAGATTTCTCTCGTTACGCTCTTGATTTTCATAATTTTTTCTGTTTTACACTGCCTGAATTTTTGCAGTTATTTCTGTTGTTTTTATGTTTTAAACAAGATTTGAAATTTGCTATTGAAGTTTTTTTTCTTTTTACTGTTCATGCTTCAAAATATTTGGTAAATAATTCCATCATCTGAGTCTCATTTATTTTAGTCTCAGGTTGATGTCTTTTTATTTTGGGTTATGATTTTCCTGAACACTGACATGACTAGTGTATATTTATTTATTAATTCTGGATTATGAGTATTTTAAATTTATGCTAGTATTATAATTTAACTTTTAATGTAGCAGACACTCTGCTTGAATTTAGCAGAGTTACAGACCTATATTTGCAGGTTGTGGGTCCAATGATCATTTGATTGTTATAGCAGTTGCCATGCTACTTTTGGATTAGTTGGGTCCACTGCAGTTCTCTATGGAAGCTTCTGGTATATCTAGAGAGTGGATATATTTGCCCAAAGGGCTGTCAGGGAGCAGGTTTTGACTGTAAGGAAAGAAAGATACTACTAATCTGGATATTTTATTGTTGATTGTACTGATACCTGCTGCCCACCATTATCTCTAAGTGAGAGAGGGCAACTTAGGGCTTTTGAAGACAAATACAGTTTCTGAGTTTGCCCTACTTTGTGTAGTGATCATCACTGCCTAACATTTTATTGACACATTTTAGATGTATATGATTATAGTGTTCATTTTCCCTCCCCCCTCCTGCTTCCATTTTTCCCTTTATTCTCTTTTATTTTTTCTCTCTCATTCCTTTTTCCCTACCCCTCCCATGTTCCCCTTCCAATTCAAATATTCTCTTCCTATTTCTAAGTATCTATTATGTATTTTGGTCTTTATTTACAGTTTCAATGACTCACATGGGAAAAGCATGTGTTTCTGATAGAGTACAGTCTTAAGATGCTTACATTCAGCTAGAGATGTCTCAAGCTTATCCTTATTTATGGCAGAGTAGTGCTTCATTGTATGAAAAAATCACATCTTTTCTATCCATTTATCAGTTGATGGCCATTTGTGCCATTACCAAAATTTAAATATCACCATATCTGCTATTATCAACATGCATGTTCATATATCAATGTAGTATAATGATTTCAATTTTTTTGGTAAGATACAAGAAGGGAAACCTGGGTTAAATGGAACATCTACCTTTAGTCTTATGAACAATCTCCACACTAATTTCCACAGTGGCTGCACAAGTCTACACTCCCAACACCAGTGGAGCAAGCCTCCTTTCCTCCACAGCCCTGCCAGCTCTTGTTATTGGTTGATTTATTTAGAATAGCCATTACTTCTGGAGTGAGATGAAATCTCAATGTTATTTTATGTAGTATCACTTGAATGACCAGTGATATAGAACATTTTTTTCTTTTTTTTTTTAGTGTAGGGTCTACAGGGTCTCACTGCACAGATTAGACTTGTAGTGATTCTCCTGTTTTCAGCTTCCCAAAGACTGGGATTACAGGCATGTGAGACCACACCCAGTCTCAATAGCTTTCTCAGTGTACCCCGGGGGTGAGGCTGGCATGGCCAGTGATCAAATTTCTGACCTCTGTGTCTGCTTAAGCAGGTGCTTTAATTCACTGAGCTATCTGGCCAGCCTTTTTTACCCCCATATATTTATTTACCATTTCTAATTCTTCATCTGAGAAATACCTCTGGCCATTTTTGTAGTAAGCTTTTAAATGTGGGGAGTCTGATTATTTTTGAATTCTTTGTACATTCTAGGTACTAGTGTTTTGTCTGAGTAATAGAAGTAAATTTTTTCCCACTCTGTGGTTTATCTCTCCACTCTGTTGGTGGCTTCTTTTTCTGTGCTGAAGACTTTATTAAGATGATATTCCAGTTGTTGATTTTTTGTGATAATTCCTATGTGATGTGGATTTTACTAAGAAAGTCTTCCCACACTGAAGTCTTCAAAGGTTGTACCTATTCTGTATTCCAACAGATTTGGTGTTTCTGATTCATTATTTACATCTTTGATCCATTTTGATTGAAGTTAGTGCCTGGTGAAAAATATGGATCTAGTTTAAAACTTTGACATGTTGAAAGCCAAACATGTTAAAGTACCATTTAATAAGGAGGCTGTAGGGTCTGGCCAGAAAGCTCAGTGGATTAAAGCACCTGTTATGCAGATGGAGGGGCTGAGTGTTCAATCCCCAGTCTGTGTTGCCAACACCTCTCCCTGCCCCTGGTAGAGAGACTGAGCGTGGTGGTGCTCACCTGTAATCCCAGCACTTGGGAGGCTGAAAAACAGGAAGAATCACTAAAAATCCAATCTGTGTAGTAAGACCCTGTGCTAAACAAATTTTAAAAAATAAATAAGAAGGTTATCTTTATTACAATGTAAGTGTTTGGCTCCTTAGTAAAATATTAGGTTACTTGGTGTGTTTGGAGTTGTTTCTGCAATTTTTAGTTTGTTTCACTAATCTGCAGTACTGTTTTTGCCAGTATCATGATTTTTTTTCTCATAATAGATTTGTAGTATAATTTCAAGTCAGGGATTATGATACCCTATGCCTTGCCTTTGTTATCCAGAATTGGTTTTACTGTTCCAGGTATCTCTTGGTTCTGAATGAATTTAGGGATTGTTTTCTCCAATTCTGTGAGATATGCTATTGTGATTTTGATTGCATTGAATCTATATGATGATTTTGGATGTGGGGATATTTTTAGTATATTGGTTCTGTTTATCCAAGGACAAATGATGGTATTCCATTTTCTGGTATCCTCTGACTCCTTTTCAAAACTATGGTTTTCAATGTAAAGTGTCATGGGCCACAGATTATAAATTGAGTGTAAGGCATGTTCAAAGTCATCGTTGTCCTCCCCTTTGAGCCAACTTCGAATGCAAAATCTTACTGTTTTCTTCTGATCACATCTAAAGCTCTATGGTTGGTGGTACTGTGACACGCACGGGACAAGATAAACCCTGCCAAGGATGAGAAGGATCTTTAAAGCAACATACAACAATAGTAAACATTTTCCCCAGAGGAAACTACAAACTCCTTGTTTTCCCTTGTCTCATCCTTGCAAGAAGCTGTCTTCCTCTTACTAGCCCACCATAATTGCCATGACTCTTTCTGGAATCACCTACTACCCTTCACCCACTGTCTCTGATAAAGAAGTAATCAGTAAACAGAGATTCTGGCCACGTCATTTGTTCCCCATAAATAACTGGATGTTGAGTTCCTTGTGGAATTGCCTTTTTGTCTCTTGCTCTTCTTGCTGTGTTCCATAAGCCTGATATTAAAAGTATCTTACTTCCTATCTTAGATTTATTCATAGGTTTATCATTTATTGCATGCTTCTATGAAAGGTATTTCCTTAATTTCTCTCTCAGTTAGTTTGTGTTTTTGTTTATAGGAATCCTATTGATTTTTCAGAGTTGAATTTGTATCCTGCTATGCTGTTGAATTTTGTTATTAAATCTAGATTTTTTTTTGAACTGTATCAGTTACTTTTTACTCTTCGCTGGAACAAATACTCACCCACAAAATTAAGAAAGGAAAAGTGTATTTAGCTCACAGTGAGTGAGTAGAGGTCAGAGTCCATACTCTGCTGACTCCAAGACAGAGGGCAGCAGTTTATGGCAGCAGAAAACAATGAAGAACAGAGAAGGAGCAGCAGCTGGGCCACCTATCAAGGCTCTCTCTCTCTTCCTTCTATGCTGACTGCAACTAGCACTCCTCCAAGGGAGTGGATGCGGCTGTAAAGATATGAGCTCTTCCGAAGCACTGCAAAGTTCAGAATTTCTTTAGAGAAATGGGGCTTGCAAAAGCCTTCCTCAAACCCCTATATAACCATTTAGAGCTGAGTCACTCAAGGGTGGGCCACCCCATGCCCCAGGACATGGAGTGACCAGGCTGATCCAGCCAAGCTTCTGACTTCTCAAGTTGACACAAGGTATCAATCATCACATGCAGACATGGAGCAGTTTCTAGAGTTTGTGTATTCACAATCCAATGTTGGGATTATGGGTGTGAGTGCTATCTCCTGGCCTTGGGGTAGGTAATGTGCATTACAATTGAATGAGGGGAGAGAGGTTAGATAACTGCCTGAGTTGCTGCCAGTCCTTCACTCTGCTCTTTGCCTAATGGTCATTCTCTGCCATGTGCCATTCTGCCTTAGAGCCAGCTGAGGACAAACTAAAACCTCCACTAACTGTGAGCTGAGGTGGATAGCTTGAATATGGTATGGGGTAGGGAGGGAGGCTTGTTAGCTTCCACATCCATGGCCCCTTCCTTTGCTCCTTGTTGTTTTTCAGCCACCATGAATGATTGCCTTCTGCCATGTACTATTGTGTCTTGGAGCCAACCAAGTATGGACTGAAACTTCCACTACCTGTAAAAAAAATAAACCTTTCCTTGCTTAATTTTGGGTGTCAGGGATTTTGTCCCAGAAATGAGAGAAATGTAACTGAGACACTATTCTTATTCTTTTTATTTCTCTTGCCTAATTGCTCTAGCTAATGTTCCCAGAACTATTTTGAATAGAAGTGTTGAGTTGACATCCTTGACTTGATCCTGATTTTTGAGAGAAATCTTTTTGTTTTTGTCTATTCAATATAATGTTGGCTAGTTATAGGTGGATTTTGTCAGATTGAGATAAAGACCATTAATTCCAAATTTCTTTAGGGCTTTGTCATGAATGGGTGTTCAACTTTGTCAAATGATTTTTCTGTATCTATAGAGGAGATCATATGTATTTTGTCCTTGACTTTGTAAATATGTTGTGTTAGATATTTTGTTTTGTATAAATTGAATATTTCCTTTTTCCTGAGGATAAATCCTATTTTATCATATTGTATAGTCTTGATAATTTGATCCATTCTGTTTGCCAGGATCTTATTGAGAATTTTTGCATCTGTATTCCTTGGGATGATAGACCTATAGTTCTCAGTTTTTGTTGGAGTCTTCTCTAATTTTGGTGTCAGGGTAATAGTTGATTGTAGGAATGAATTTGGGAATATTGATTCATTTTTATTTCATGAAAGATCTTGAGAAATAGTAGCATGATATTTCCTTCAAATTTCTTAGAGAATTCAGCAGTGATTATGTCAGGACCTGGGTTTTTCTTTATTGGTATGTTGACAGTGACATCTTCAATATCATACATTGATATTGGTTTGTTTATAATTTTTATATGTTCTTGATTTAGCTTTATTTATTCACATGCATGCATCAATTTGCCCTTTCATCATATATTTTCCCACTTATTAGAATGAAAGTTCTTGAACTAGGTGTTGATGACCTGGATTTTGGCAGAATCTGTTGTGATTTTACTTTTTTCATTCATAATTATACTGATTTGTGTTTTAGTTTCTTTCTCTGATAATGTTGACAAATAACTTGGCCATTGTATTTAATCTTTCAAAGAATTAATGCTATAGGGATCCCTCACGACCCAGATCAAACCCAGCATGTGAGTGAGACCTTAAGCCATGTTCTCAGGACTCTCCAAAACCCTCCAGAACCAGCCCAGGCCTGGCATGTGAGGTAGACCTTCAGCCATGTTCTCATGACCCTGCCAAACCCCTCCAGAACCAGCCTAGGTCTGGCTTGTGAGTGAGAACTTCCATTGTGCTCTTGGGACCCCCTCCAGAGGCAGACCAAGCCCAGACCCAGAGAGTGTGTGGGAGAGCTTCCACATTCCCCTTTTCCTACTGGATCCCTCTGGACCTAGCACAGGCTTGACTTGTGAGTGAGTCTTTCTCTACTACTCTCTGGAATCCTCCAGACACAACTCAGGCCTGGAGTACAGGCCTGGTGTAAAACTCTTCTCTGCTTCCTGCAGAGAAGCTAGGAGCCAGAACCATCCAGGTAATACAGGAGCAGTACATCTTTCCAGATGGGCACAGTGGGTTCATTTTCACATGCTGAAGAAGGAAGAGGCTGGGCTCACAGGCAAGACCCAAGCAGGGACAACGGGATGAATTCAAACTTGGTAGAACTGCACTCCATAAGCTGAGACAGTTTGCTCGAACCAGATCTATAAAAGCATCATTCTTTTATCTCTCTTGACAGAGAGGGGGCAAAAGATAACTGGGATGAATTAGTCTACAAGGAAAACACGGGGTACATCAAGGGAAAGTAGAACTTCAATACAAGTCCCCAATTTATATCTGCTTAGCTATTAGACAAAATGATTGCTCTTACTGTGTAAAATACAAATCATTAGTTACAAAAGTTTGGCAACTGGTAGATATCATTACCCATTATTGGTGTTCCATATTGTAGTAATGTAAATACTAAACTATAACTGCCTAAATAATATACTCTCTCTTGGGTAAAAATTTCAGTAGGTGCTAAGATTATAACTACACCAAAACTACATCAAAGGTCAGAGGATAGTGCTATATAAAGTGAAATAGACAAGGAACAAAATGCAAACTCAGGCCCTGAGCCCACTCAGAACAAATGCAGAACACAATATCACAGAAGAAATTGGGATTCCCAGGGCTGAAATATCTGAATTAAAGAAACAACTGCACAAAGGTACAGAGGAACTCAGATCAGATATAACCTCTGAAATAAAAAAAGAAATCTCTGAATTAGTAGTCTCTAAAGAATAAATTGCAGAAAGCTATAGAAGAAACCAAATCAGAAATATATGTGAAGTAAAAAAAGAAAGGGTAATTGTAATGAAGGAATTAATAGCTGCTTCACAGGAAGACTGATAAAAATAGAGCAGATTAGAAAAATGATGGAATCCTTCAGTGAGCAACATAGGAAAGAAATAGATCACATAAAGAAGAGTCAAAGAGATAGAGAGGAACTTGAAATCTCAATCACAAGCTTGCAAAATAATTTGAGTGGAAGTAAAGATAGAGTTTCAGATGTTGAAGACTCCATTGCAATTAGTGAAAAGGTAAGAAAAAATCTCTTAAAACTATTAGGATTCAGGAAAAAATAATTCATCATCTGCAATAAGATGCAAAGATGAACAATGTGAGACTAATAGGCATCAATATGAAAGAAAGAGTCAATACAAATGATATAAAAAGAATATGGGCAGAAGTAATAGCAGAAAACTTCCCAAATATAAGGAAGCAATCTGACATTCACATAACCGAAACATATAGAACTCTAAATAACAAAAACCCAATTAAAAACACACTGAGACATATAAGAGTCAAGATTCTATAAATTCAGCACAAGAACGATACACTGAAATTTGCTAGAGAAAAGGAACAGATCACATTTAAAGGAAAACCCATCGCAATAATAGCATAATTCTCTTCAGAAACCATGAAGTCAAACCATAAGCAGAGTACTTCAAGTCTTCTATGAAAACAAGTTAAAGACCAGACTACTATATCCTGAAAAACTCACTTTCAAGTTTGATGGAGAAGTGAAATACTTCCATGACAAAGAACAGCTAAAAAATTTCACAATGACAAAGCCAACCTTACACAGGCTACTGAAAGATGTTCTAGAGAGGGACCAAAATGATCAGAACTCCATGAATGAGAACAGAAGGAACCCACTAAATAGGGAAAACAATTAAACACAGGAAAAAAGAGTAAACAACAGCAGGTCAATAACATTTCAATCATAATTTAATACATCTCAATTATTACCATCAATGCGAATAGACTCAATTCACCAATTAAAAGAAAAAGAGTGGCACTGTGGATTAAGAAACAAAATCTAACAATTTGCTGTATACAAGAAGCACACTTAACTCATTAAGAAATTCATAGGCTGAAAGTCAAAAGATGGAAAACAATACTACACTCCCCAGCCCCTCAAAAAAAGGAGGGGTAGCAATCCTGTTCTCCAACAATCTCAACTTCAAACCAAGACTGATCAAATGAAATAAAGAAGGGCACTATATACTGGTTAGGGGAAAATTTCAAGAAAAAGAGGGACACTCATAAATACACACCAAACAGGGGAGCACCCAACTATACAAGACAAATCTTAATGGACATGAAAAATCTAATATCCAATACCAAAATCTTAACAGGAGACCTTAATGCCCCCTTATCCCTAAAAGATAGGTGAAGCAGACAAAAAATTAGGAAAGAAGTACAGAACTGAAACAGAGCTTGGAACAAATGGACTTAGGGAACATATACAGAGTGGTCCACTCAACCACAGCTAAATAAACATTTTCTTCTGCTGCATATGTGTCATTTCCTAAAATAGACCACATGCTAGTTCATAGGTTACACTTAAGTATATTCAAAAAAGAGAAATTATCCCATGCATATTATCTGACCAGAGTGCAATGAAACTGGAAATAAAACAAAAGAAATCAGAAAAAAAACATAAATACATGGAAATTAAACAACACCATACTCAACAATCAATGGGTCACAGATTAAATTAAACAAGAAATTGAATAATATCTACAATTTAAAGAAAATTCAAGCGCAACTTATCGGAACTCATGGGATGCAATGAAAGCAGTTCTTAGAAGGACATTTTTAGCTGTGAACTCACATATTAGGAAAACAGAATGGGAACAGGTAAACACCATAATGATGCGCCTCCAACATCTAGAAAAGAAAGAGCAAATCAAACAGAGAGCCCAAAGACAGGAAGAAATCATGAAGATTAGAGGAGAAACTTATTCAATCAAGACTAAGAAAACAGTTCAAAGAATTAACAAATCAAAAAGCTGATTCTTGGAAAGATAAAATAAAATTGATAAGCCCATAGCTAACCTCATCAAAAAGAGGAAAGAAAAAATTCAAATATAAGCTATAAGGAATGAAAAGAGCATAGTTACTACAGACCCAATGGAAATTCAGAAGATCATCAATAGCTACTTAGAGAATGTTTACTCTCACAGAATAGAAGACACAGAAGAAATGGACAGATTCTGAGAAAGGTGCACATTACCAAAAGTAAATCAAGAAGATATAAGTACTCTCAGTAATCCAATAACAGACAATGAAATACGAAATGTAGTTTTTTAAAAAAAACTTACCAACAAAGAAAAGTCCAGGTCTTGATGGATTCACAGATGAATTTTACAAGAAATTTACAGAAGATATAATCACAGTACTCCTCAAGCTCGTCAATGAATTTGAAAAGGAAGCAATCCTCCCAAAATCATTCCTGGAGGCAAGTATTATACTGAATCCAACACCAGGGAAAGACACAACTAAAAAAGTAGTACATGCCAAATTTTCTCATGAACATAGATGCCAAGATCCTCATCTTGTACAGCAATTAACCACTAGGAAGAATGTATGCAATGTGTTAATTATTGAAACTGTCCTACCAATTTGGTTTGAAACTCTCATTGCTATTTGTTTCTCAATAAAATTATGGGGAAAATTAAATTATACGAAATAGAACACAGCAAATCATCAAGAAGATTATTCACCATGACCAGCGAAGATTCATCCCAGAGCTGCAAGGATGGTTCAATATATGCAAATGTATAAATATAATCCAGTATACCAAGAGAGCCAAATCCAAAAACCACAGGATCATCTCAATTGATTTAGAAAAGGCTTTTGACAAAGCCCAACACTCATTCAAGTTCCAAGTCCTACTGAAAATTGGAATACATGGCATTTACTTTATTCTGTTAGGAGCTATCTATGACAACTCAATGGCTAATATGTTTCTAAATTGGGAAAAACTGAAATCTTTTACCATCAGAGCTGGTACAAGACAAGGATATCGTCTATCACAACTCCTATTCGATATATTTCTGGAATCATTACCTAAAGCCATTAGACAAGAGAGAGAAATAAAAGGAATAAGAATAGGTAAAAAAGAAGTTAAACTATCATTACTTGCAGATGACATGATTCTATACTTTGAAGAACCAAAAATCTGCACCAAGACGCAATTAAATTAATACATAAATTCAGTAGCATAGCAGGATACAAAGTCAATGCCCAAAAGTCAATAGCATTCCTCTACACAGATAAACTCACTGAGATGGAAATTTGAGAAACATTAACTTTTACAATAGCACCATGGAAATTGAAATACTTAGAAATTAATCTCACTAAAGTCAAAGTTCTTTTCAATGAAATTTACACTACTCTGAGAAAAACAGATCATAGGGGATTTCATAAAATAGAAAGATATTCTCTGCCCATGATTAGGAAGAACCAACATTGTGAAGATGGGCAT
>NW_004524778.1:1947855-1949211 GCF_000260255.1 Octodon degus
TGCACTCTGTGAGAGCTGAGAATGTTTCCTTTGCATGTAACTCTCCTTAGGTACACTCCACATCACTGATCACTTTCCTCTTTGGCTCCATAATCTCCTTGATGATAATTTGGGACACAACTGAGTTACATGATGCTATATTACAGGTTCTTCTATGTCCTGAGTCCTAATTGACCTTAAAAGACTAGGGCCAAAATGTTGACTGTCCTTGCAGCCCTTCTTTTTCTCTAATTTTTGGTCTGCAAATTTTGGTTGTTATTCCTCCAGAAAGAAGTTTCTTATTACCCTAAAACATAGACAGTTGAGCTTAATATCACTGTCTGAATAGCAAACATCTTAGGCATGATACAGAAAAGGTATGGAAAATACGTTTTCCATGTTATGTCTAAGATGTATGATATTCAGACAGATAGTGAGGTTAAGATCAACTGCCTATGTTATAGGGTAAGAATATCATTAAGCTTCTCTTCTGGAGGATTAACAACTTAAGTTTGCACACTAAGTATTAGAGAAGAAGAAAGGCCACAAGGATAGTCAACCTTTTGGCCCTAGCCATTCAAGGTCAATGAGGACTCAGGGCATAAGAGAACCTGTACTGTAACATCCTGTAACTCAGGGGTGTCCTAAATTTTCTGATCCAGGTGACTATGTGGTCTCAGAGGAAAGTTATCGACGAGGCATAATGCACTTAAAGAGAGTCACTTAGAGAGAAAACTTTCTCTCAGGCTTTCACAGAGAGAAAGTTGGTCAAGCAATGGCTGTGACTCAGTCACATGGCTGACATTGACAAAAGATCTACAAAATGTGGTACAGGTTTTCAGGTTAAATACTGTGAGGATTTGACTGACCTTTTCAGTTATATTTCTTGTTATATAGGTCTTGCTTTATCTTGGTCTTAACCATCCAGCAGAAAAGTCTAAAAACGAGGTTTAAATAGTAAAGTCATATTAATATTCTGAGCTTTAAAAGGCTGAAGTCAACAACTTCTGACATTGCCAGTCCTATGGATGACTCACTACTTATTATGGACTACCGGACTATGTTGGATTATTTCACTGAATTAACACACCTACAACATTTAAATGGAGATGGAATACCCATTTCTGACAAAGCTAAAAAAAAAGGGGGATATAAGTGAAGGATCATTTTTATCTGTATATACACAACAGTTAGGATAGAAATATAGGCACTTTTTTCTTAATTGAATGAGAAGAAAGATTTGTACTGATAGTGTTTGGACAGATATCATGTCTGTATCTTTCACTATGAATAACTAGTATGAAGACAGCAACTTGCAGTGTATTAATTATTGTTACTGTCTTAATAACCAGCTTTGAAACTGTCTCATTGCTATTT
>NW_004524778.1:1949311-1955567 GCF_000260255.1 Octodon degus
TAAAAATAGATTTTCAAGACTTAAAAAAATAATGTTTTGTGTCACTTTGGCTTTTTGAGAATGGGGTAAACTACTTTTACTAGCAGTTTCTCCTTTCATATTTCTATCAGCAACATATGATATGTGTAATATATTTTAATATCTTATCATGAATACCTCTCTATGCTGATAACTGTGAACTAAGCCACTACATTGAGGACAGCAACATGTAGTACTAAAACCGCGATTCAAATAACGAGGTCATCTAAAATCGCACCATTTCTAATGTCATATCAATTAGGACCATATTCTCTTTAGAGTAAATTTTTTTAAAAGAAAATGAGAGAGAAAAAAAATTAAGATTTCTTGAAACTGTGGTAATTTTCAGTCATATAGCCCATCCTGCAAATCTGAGCCATATTTTTAATGATAAAAATAGACAATGTAGATATCACTGTTAATCTGCTATTCTTGTTTTGGAAACCTATAACACATGTATTGTTATACGATACCTTGTTTTTGCTCTTGTTTTTATTCTTCAAAATAAATGAAAATTATATAAAAAGAATTAACTGTTTAACTCATTCTTCATACTGGTTTCTTTCTTCTCATTGCATTAATTTCTGCTCTCATATTTGTAATATTCTGCCTTTTAGGATCTTCGCGTGCATCTTGCCCTTGTTTTTCTAGAAGATTAATTCAGTGTTAGATTTCTTATTGCTTATTCTCTGTTTTTCTGATATGGAAATTCAATGCTATAAATTTTCTTCTTAGGATTGTTTTCATTCTGGTACATAAATTGTGGAGTATTTCATTGCCCTTATCATTTAATTGTAGAACCTGTCTAATTTCCTCTATATTTTTTTCTGCAATCCATTGATTATTCAGGATGATGTCGTTTAATTTCCATACATTTATCCAGTTTCTGAGGTTTCTTTTCCATTGTGTCCAATTTCTTTCCCCTATAGTTTGATAATAAGCATGGGATAATTTCAGTTTCTTTACATTTACTTAAACATCTTCCATTAGCTAGTCGTGGGCTATAAATCCACTTTCTTTTCAAACAGAATGACTATGACTTCTTTTTTCCTGGGTTATTTTCACATAGAGTACTGTTGTTTTTCATCCATTAAACTTTTGTCTATGAATTTCCTTTTCAATTTTTTAAAAAATTTTTTATAATGTTGGATCTTGGTTCTTTATCCATTCTTCCAGTCTGTTTCCTTTAATTGGTTAAAAGAGACTATTTCCATTGATGATTATAAGTGATATGTATTTCCTTATCCTTGTCATGTTATTTTATTTTGTTACTCACCTGCCTTTTAATTATTTATCTTTCCTGGTAGGTTCATTTTGTTGGAGTTCTTGGAGTTGTTTTCTTTGTTGTCTTTTTGTACAATGTAGTTCAGAACAGTTAAAATGCTGACTTAATGTCCATAATTATCCTCAGATGTTCCTGTTAGGAAAATGTCTTATTTCTACATCAGTTTTGAAAGATAGGCTTTGCTAGATACATCAGTCTAGGATGTAAGTTATTTTCTAATTATTTTTTTAATAATTTTAAAATACTTCACTCCAAGTTTTTCCTGACTGGGAGTTTTATGTGAAATTTGCTGTGATTTTGATGGACTTTCTTTGTAGATAATTTGTTTCTTTTATCTAAAAGCTTTTATTTATTTGTAAATTAATTTTATTGAGAAGCAAATAGCAATGAGAGAGTTTCAAAACAGGTTAGTAATACTATTACAATACTTAGTACATGGCACATTGTTGTCTTCATAGTGATTATTCATAGTCCAAGATGCTGACATGATATCCTGTACAAGCACTATTAGTACGTCTTTCTTCTCATTCAATTAAAAGAAAGTATCTGTATATCTATCCTAACTATTTTGTATATACAGATGCAAAATGGTCTTCATTCATATCCCTTTTTTTTGTTTAGCTTTGTCAGAGATGGGTATTCCATTGCCATTTAAATATTGTAGGTGCCTAATTCAGCAAAATAAATCAATATAGTCCAGTAGTGCATAATAGTAGTGGGTTATCCATAGGGCTGGCAATGTCAGAAGTTGTTGACTTCAGCCTTTTAAAGCTCAGCATGTTAATATGGCTTTGCTTTATTTTTTATTTATTTATTTACTTTTTTTCAGAACCAGGGATTGAACTCAGGCCCTTGTGCTTGCCAGGGAAGCACTTATTCCACTGAGCCATTTCCCCGGCCCCTGGCTTTGCTTTATATACCTCGTTTTTATACTTTTCTGCTGGATGGTTAAGATGTTTTGTGTTTAGTTTATGGAGTCCTGACTACTATGTGCTTTTATGTAGATTTTTTTATCATGGCTAGTTGAGAGTTTTATATGCCTGACTTAATGAAAGTCAAATTCTTTATCTATGTTTGGGGAATATTTTTCTCCTTTTTCCATCAAATTTATTGAAAATCAATAATTACATATCATATTAAAATTGTAGACAAATATTGAAATGTGAAATACATGATGTAGAAGAGTGATTTTAGAAAAATATTTCTGAAAGGAATACATCTCATGAGAGTAATAGATTGCACATTGTAAATAATTTATTTACAAACTTAAATGAATATAACAATAAAAACTGCTCAAAATAAAAATGAAGAAAGAAATCACAGATCAGTCATATAATAATTCACTCTGTGTCAAAATCAAGAAATTTATATTCATATAATTAGAATTCTCAATATAGACAGAGCTAGGCAATAAATATTTAAAGAATTAAAATTTCTGAATTTAGTTGAACATATAACACCACATTTCTAAGAAAAATGAACCTTTTGCACAAGAAATTTGAATAAAATCATACCCAGATCTACAAAATTTATCCAAAACTTAGTGTACAGAAAAAATCACTAAAGTACATACATAACAATTATTAGCTATGGAAGAACAAAATTAAATAGAGTCTTATTCCACATTAGAAAGAAAAAAAAGACCAAGTGTGTAAGAAACTAGACTAATTAAAGGACTGAAAGGAAAAAAAAACCAGATCTGTCCTCTTTGAATTTTATACTTAGCAAACATACCTTTGAAAACTAAAAGTAAAATATTTTCCAGTTATACAAACTCAAAATATTCTAATACCCCCAGATGTAGCATGTAGGAAATGACTAAGAGCATAATTCAGAGGGCAGGAGAAGTTGCTGTATGCTCCTGGATGAAGAAAAAAGAGCTCTCAAAATGGTAGTTATGCAGGACTATATAAAATATATTAGATGAACCTTTATTTAACCGGTCATTAAAGATTTCTATGAAACAGTACCAATCTTATTTCGAGTTATACACATTTTGTTCATATATATGTGTGTGCATGTGTGTATAAAAGACAAGGAAGACGTACTATAAAGTCAATGGAAAATGAAAATATACTTTTTAAAGTTTCTAATACTATGAGAAAATATCATGCCATGTCTTGTTTGTCCTATTTGGTAGTTTTTTTCCATTCTCATTCATGGAGTTGTGGTCATTTTGCTCCCTCTCTAGAAATTCTTTAAGTAGTCTGTGTAGGTTTGGCTTTGTCATCATGAAATTCTTAAGTTCTTTTTTATGCAAGTATTTCACTTCTCCATTATACTTGAAAGGGAGTTTTGCAGGGTATATTAGTCTGGGTTGAAATTTGTTTTCTTTCAAGACTTGAAGTACTTTGCTCCATGCTCTTCTTGACTTGATGTTTTATGAAGAGAAATCTGCCGTTATCTTGATGGGTTTTCCTTTAAATGTGATCTGTTTCTTTTAGCGGCTTTTAGTATATTGTTCCTGTGCTGAATTTCTGGGATCTTGATTATTATATGTCTGGGTGTAGTTTTCATTGGGTTGATGTTATTTGGAGTTATATGTTCTTCAGTTACTGAATGTGAGATAGTTGTCCCATATTTGGGAAGTTTTCTGCTATTACTTCCCTCCATATTCTTTTTATATCATTTGTATTGACTCTTTCCTTCTCATTGATGCCTATTAGTCTCACGTTGTTCATCTTGCATCGTCTTGCAGGTTGAATTATTTATTCCTGCATCCTGGTTATTTTTAAGAGATCTTTTCTTACTTTTTCACTATCTGCAATGGTGTCTCTAAGGTCTGAAAGTTCATTCTCACTTTCATTCAAACAGTTTTGCCAGCTTGGCATATTATTCTATGTACATTTTCAGTGGAATTTTTAATCTCCTATATAACTGAATCTCTTTCATGGATTCGATTCTTTTCTTATGTTGGGCATTCATAGGCTTCATCATTTTCTTAAGTACTACATTTCTTTATTATTATGTTTGAGAATCACTAAACTTATCTTTCATCATGGTTACAGTCTCTTTAGGTATCTGAAAAAATATTCCTAATTTAAGATTTCCTAGAAATTCACCTGTCGTCTTTGTTATTTCTACTGTTACTAGTTCAGAGTGTGTGGGTCCAGGTAGATGGGTTTCAAGTTGTCCCACCTCATTGCCCACTGGGTTCTCCTTTAGTGAGCTGAAGGTCTGGGGCTGCATCTTGCTGCCATGTTTCTTTGTTTTTTTTTTGTATTTTCTTTTTTTAGCTATATTTCTGGGTTGATGCTTATAGTTTGCTTGTGGTATGTAGCTTTATTTCTAGTATTGAAAATTCTTGTGAAATGATTATTTCTCAGAGGTATCTTCCAGGTGCACTGGTTTTTTGGTTTTGAATTTGTTCAAAGATTCCACCATGTCACTTTTTTAAGGATAAGATGTTGCTGCCTCCTTGGCCTCTGGTTTTTGAGGCCCCTGTGTATTACATTGTTTATGACTTGTAGGCAGTTTCAGTATGGGCATGTGAGAAAGAATAGCTGATTGGAATAATTATGTCACATTGGCAAAATTAGTACAATTACAAATAACAATAGAATCAAACACAAACTAGAAAATGACAAAACATGGTAACTATTAATTTGCCAACCTTAAACACATAAACTATATTTGTGATTATGTAAGAAAAGCCAACACAAACAATAAAATTTGTTGCAGTTAATATGCTTCCAGTGTGATACTTTTACCCTCACTAGATAAAATTTAAAAATGAGACATGGAAAAATGCAGAAAGAACAGAAGATTAAGAGATTAGAAGCAAGGCTAAGGAACAAAGGAAAATTACATGAACTTTGAGAAGCTGGTAAGGAACACAAAAATCAAAGAGACAGAAGAAATAAAAATAAGAACTGAATAGAATAGCTCAGAAAAAAGAAACTAGACACACTGTTCACACTTGTACAAATAAGAACAAACTCTCAAGGAAAAAAAAAAGTTCACTTCAGTACATGTCTCTGCTGTCACTGGTAGAGAGTGGGCAGCCAGACCCTGGATCCATGTTGGTTAGTCCCAGTTAGCTATCCACAGACATCTTTCAGGGTGCCATATAATCCAAGCAAGCCTGCACTATTTGTTCCACTGAAGTTCAGGATGGTTGCTGGCTGTGTGATGACACTGCAATCTGTTCATCCTGAAATACTGCATGTGTCTCCAAATCTAGAAGAGACTCTTTCTGTGCTCTTCCCCATTTCACCATTTTCCTGGAAATGCAGCAATTTTTGAAATTGTAAAGAATATGATTGGAAACATAATACATACTACCTTGAAAGTAACTGGGTCTTTGTTGTTTGTTTAGAAATAGAAATCATGTACTATTTACATATGGTTTGAAATTATGTATTAGAATTAATGAAACTTGAAATTAAATTCTTTTCATATCATTAACAAGAAGGCCAGTGGTAAAAGTCTGATAAAAATGGCAAATATTTCTATTAAAAAACAACTGAGTAAGAGTTGTATTGTCTTTAATCCCTCTAAAATACTCTCAGTCATGAACACATTTATCTCATAGTTGCCACTTTTCCCCACACAGTTCCTGGAGTCCTCTTTCATGTCTTTAGTAGCACTGTCATTGATGCCCTAATATGATTCAAATCACCTACCTTTCATGGTATTTTTACTTAGGTGAAAGCCTATATCACAGATATCATATCTGGTGAATAAGACGGATGAGGACACCGTAAGGTTTCTATGAGCCTACTCTTTTGTTGTACAGCCTTGGAAATCTCATTTGCTTTATTTTTAATCATATCTTGTAAAGAAACTCACAAAGTTGAACTTTTGGAACTGATTTGGAAAGTGGCAATAATGATGGAGTATGTTAAAGGGTGTTTTTTAAGGGGGATTCATTACAATGAATATTTTAATACAATACATTTTTTAAATGTGTGTAAACATCCATTGCATATTTTGATCACTATATATATATAT
>NW_004524778.1:1955677-1960675 GCF_000260255.1 Octodon degus
ATGTAAATAAAATACCTAAATAAATACCTAGTACAAATAAAATACCTAAATAAATACCTAGAACAAGATTGGGTAAAGAATTTGTATACACATTTTAAGAATAACAGGGAGACTGATGAAGTAACTCTGGACCTGGCCAGTGCAAGGTCATGAGTTCAATCCCTGGTACAAAAATAAATATATAAAAGAATGACAGAATACTATAGTCAGGTTGGTATTACACATATTGTAATTATAGAATTCTATGTGTGCATCTGGAAAGATATTTATGATATATAATATTACCTGTGCATGTATGCATTTTATGTTTTTGTGTGTGTGTTCTTGTACATACTCCTGCATATTTCTTTGTATGTATTTCTAACTTTTTGTAGGCTCTTGGAATTTAACTCAGGAACTTGTGCTTGATAGGCTGGGGCTGCACTGCTGAGCTAGGCATCCAGTTCTTCTCTGGATATGTAATTGATGAAAGATCAACAAGAGTTTTTTTATAATTAGTCCTTCCCAATGGAATGGATGCAGTATAACAATGCCTTTGTATTAATGATAAAGCTTTACTTGTTTTTAATATAGTTTTATTAAGCTTATGCTTCATTATTAAAAATAATTTTCAGATGAAAAGGGAAGATAAAGTAATTAGGAAATGGAAGTAGGCTCTGGATGGTTCTGCTGAAAATGTCCTGAACATACTCTTCCTGCCACAAATTTATTTGACTAGGTTATAGTGGCTTCTAGGATAAATATTGAAGAAATTAAATTTATTAATTTATTCCTTAGAACTAATATTCAGAAAAGACTTTATTATACAGTGAGGCAAACAACGGATGAGAGCTTGAATACCATTATGTCTCTAAATTTATTGGGCTTCAAAAATTTTTATTTATTTTTAGTAAACTTATACAAAAAGGTAACTTTTAAGGGTTATCAACTGCTCACATCTAAATTAGGAACAATAAATCAAAATATTCCAATAGGTGAGGGAGACAATTTTTTCATGTTCTACAGAATTTTGAAATTGTTTTTTTTTTTTAAAAAAAGCTGCCTAAACAGTTCAACAGAGCTGAGGAAGTAAGTCAACAATCACAACTCTTTGTGGGGGTCTTTGCACTATTATGCTTGGCTCAAATAATTTCTTTACACTGATATTACTCAGAATATGAGCAAATCCTTTTGAACTTTCATGTTTGCTTTACTATGTTATTAAATTTAAAACTAAATTCGAACAATACAATTGCATGAGAAATATTTCTTCTCTTGATTAGACCAAAATGTGTGCCCTAAAGCTAGGTTAAGTAAAGCTAGTTAAATAAATTAGTTGTACAAATTTGCGCTCTCGATATGCATGTTCAAGCACTATTAGAAAACATTATTTTTGTGTGTAAGGAAATCTTGACTCTCCCGCAGAAGGGCACATTTCTTAATGGCTTCTGCAGGATTAAAATGTCTCCTGAGAAATGACCTGGCTCCCTGCGCTCCATACTTCACTTTGGAATTCGCGACCAGAGTACACTACCAGCAATAGATCTTACTGCCTCATTGAGCAGAACCAATTTTGAATGGCACTGTGATGTGAGCTGGTCCAGATAGAGGTGACAAACTATTGCTGACTGGACACGTGCAAACATTAAGGAGGAGGAAATCAACATTTTTGGATGGGAGGTCAAAAGAAAAGTACAAAAAGAATGACTGTCTCTGTCACTTTTCGAAAGAACAATCAAAACAGTGTTGTATACAAAGGCATTATTTTTGAAAGGCTTTAAGGACACTTCATATCTTAGCATTATATTGACAAGTAACATTTACCAAAGAAAAGTGAGATAAAATGAAAGAAGCATTTTTCATGTTTTTTTCTTTTTTTGTTTATAGCGAAAAATACACCAATAAATAAAACACCATAAATAACATCACCTCTTCCTGATAATATGATGGAGTTTCTTTGGTTATTTCAGACACTTGCCTTTCATTTATAATGCTACAAAACTCCGCAAGCTTCAAGAAGGTTATTTTGACTTTGTTTTGAGTCCTGTACTTGATGACCTGAAACAGAATAAAGATGTAGAAATGACATCCACACCTCTTAATTGGTATCATTAAGAGAATTTTTTTTTTATGCCAGAGGACAAGCAAGAGACCTCCTTGAGATTACTATGCACTTGGGAAAACTGAAACTGTCTTCTAATGAGAACACAATGTTTGTAGCTCTTTAAAAGATACCAATTAGCATTTGCTATACAGTTTCAAACAGATAATTCGCTCTGGAAGTAGTCTAAGTACTACTAAGTAGTCTAAGTGCCTCAGAAAAGATGAAAAAGACTTATGAGGAGTAGAAACAGTGCAGAATAATTGAAGAGATGACAAAAGCACTAGAAAGGAAAATTGAGATTTGGTTTATTAACATGTGTATATTTGTGTACAGACATTTGTTCATCAACTTAAGAGTTGTTGAGTGAAAATTGTGTGATTTATTATAACACATGTCACAGTGGAAACTGCTATCTACTGCAAACTGGGCTTGAACCTAGAAGAATGGTATAGGCCAGATGTTTATAAAGTAAGTCTAATTCTTGAAGAAATGTGCTGTAGCAAAATGGCTTTATTTGGAAAAAAAAAATATATATATATATATTCCTTTTTATGTATTTGGTACAGGGTCTCACTATGCAGCTCAGACTCATAGTGGTCCTCTTGACTCAGCTTCCCCAGTGCTTAGATTGCAGGCTTTTAGGTCCAGTTTTGGTGGCCCAGCACAGCATGCAGGGCCATCAAGGCATGTAGTACCAAAGATCAAACCTAGGTTCTTGCACTTGCCAGGCAGGATCTTAAACCACCAAGCTGTCTCCCCAACCTTGTGTGTTCATATGTTAACAAAGGATTTTGTAGAGATTTTTCTATGTCTGATCAATCATTATTACAGGGGCTACTATTGTAAAAGATGACAAAATCCTTTCTGATTGCTCCTTGATATTTCTGGTGTGAGTGCTTGCACGTGTGTACCAAAAGCTAGAATAGACCTCCCGTAACCTCTCAATAGGGCTTATGTCATGGTAGAGATATCCTCAGCATCATTACTCAATGAATTGGTGACCATTGCAATTTACATGCAACTGACGATATTTCACTACAGAGTCAGTGTTTTTCTGAGGTAATTAAGGATAGTGTCACTTTCAGGGGTCAGTGGAATGTCAGTGGAATTCTGTAGAATTAAACTCCCCTAAACCCTATTGACTCCTACTCCAAATTTTTAAGAAACAATTGTTTAAGTACTTTCTCTGGGTTTAATTTTTCCATCTGTGAAGTTCAAGAACTTTAGATCCATGTTCCTCTGTCTTCTCCAACCTAGCAATTTATAGTAACCACCAGAGAAGAATTTAAAATAGACTTCTTCTCTAAACATTTGAAAGAAAAATGTTTACTTAACCTGAGATTTGATATTCTTTTAGCATGAAAAGTAGACAACTAAGAGGAGCATTCTCAGGGCCAGCAAGATAGCTCAGTGGGCTAGGTATCTGCTTCGGCAAGCACAAGGGACCAGGGTTCGGTCCCCAGCACCACATGCCATGCGATTACTGCCCCTGGGCTCACTAAGCCAGGCCCTGAGTTCAGGTGTGGTGGTCCCTGCCTGTAATTCCAGCACTGGGGAGGCTGAAAACAGGAGAATCATTAGGAGTTTGAGTTGCACAGTGAGGCTCTCTACCAAATGCATAAAAAAGAGGGAGAAACATTCTCTCTCTCTCTCTCCTTCTCCTCTCTCTCTCTCTCTCTCTCTCTCTCTCTCTCTCTCTCTCTCTCTTTAATTTTTTAATCTAACAAGACTTAATTTTATAAAACACAAAATAAATTACCCTATTAAGGTCAAACATTAACTCATTGAATTTGAATTGATTTGTAGACACTGAGCCAGCAGCTGCTTAAAAATGACAGTAGTATGCTGTTTCTGCCCTCCCCTATGTTATTCACATATTGCACTAAGGTAAACCTTCTTAAATCCATGTTTACTTACTATTAAACAGAGATTTGAGAAAATATGCATTTAGAGAGAAGTTATCCTGAACACCATGCCATTTCAAAAAAAAATTAATACTTATACCCAGAAGAGCTTTATTTAACATTTTCAATACCCTGTTAGCTAATAATTAAATTAACAAAAATCTGCTTTCATACTAATCAATTCTATTCTGGAACAAAGGAGAATGTTTTGGAAATAATGAATTCTCTTCGAGTTTAATGTTTTCTGTGGTCAGATATGGTTTATGCAACCAGTGCCTCATGTGGTAGAGGGCCAGTTCTTAATTTGGCAAGGTTGAAGTCCTGATGTACTGGTGAGAAATTGATACCGTTGCTGTTGTCCAGTCTACAACAGAATGGAGTAGGCGGAATACATGAGCACACACAGAGGATTCTGGAAAGAGAAGACAGTCCATGTTTCTGATGTGGACATAACTGGAGAAAGTATCTCTGCTTCAGCACCTGTGGGCCTCAGTTTTAAAGGATGAGCATAAGTTAGGTGAATAAATTCAGGCAAACGATCCAAATCATTTTTAAGTAATTAAAATCTTTAAGTAATTTTGTGTGTGGCACATGAGTCAAAAGTAAAAAACAATCTATCTTCACAGTCAAATCAGTGGAGTGAGTAGATAGTAAGTTGCATAAATTTTATTTAGTGAAAATAATAGAATTTCCAATTTAGGTGAATCAGTCTATTAGGATTAGTATCAAATACATGTTTAGCATTGGAGTCAGCATGGGGAAAGTAAGTCTTTGACTCCAGAAGTTCAGAATCTACTGAAATAATGACCCAAGAAAAACAAAGATAGAAATACAAATATCAATTTTACTACCAGTTAAAATGCAAAATTAAATGTGGATCCATATGATTTTGCTGATTAACACCTCCTTGATTTAGACTGATTCACACACACATCTGGTATACTTAAATAAGAGATATCTTCCTCTGCTTAGCTTCAGGGATGTGCTTGACTTTCTAAAAAGATGATACAC
>NW_004524778.1:1961445-1962839 GCF_000260255.1 Octodon degus
TCCCAACCATCATGACATGAATTGCTTTGATCCACCATCCACCTTTTCCAACGTGAGGAATGGTAGAGGTCTAACATATTAATCAAATCATGACTGTGTATGAATGCACACACAATTTTCCAAAAATAAACTGAAATTTCAGTGTACATATTTTATATAGATACTTTTGATTTGCCTTTACTTTTATCAGAAAATATAGGATTTGTCACTAATTTGTTATGATTTCTCTGACATAAAAATTTATTAAAATGTTACATTTAGAATTTAGCAGTGACATATATACACAAATTTTTGCCTTCAGAAATTCAAAAGAATTTTGAATAATTATTTTTTAATGTTACGAAAACCCAGAAGTTTGAATTTTCCTGAGTTCTAAGTCTGCTTGTTTGTGTTTTGCAAAACTTATACAATGACATTTAATTTTCAATATAGGAGTTTTAGGAGGTAGACCTTGTTGAAGTAAATTAGGTCTACTTCAGTTGTATAAGCAGAACATTCATGAATTGGATTAGTGACATAAAAAAAAGACCTAAGAAAGCTGCTTTAACTCTTCACTGTGCAAGGACACAGCAAGAAAATATAATTTCTGAGCTAAAATTTGACCCTCACAGAGTTGCAGGTGCTTTAGTCCAGTACTTTCCATTCTTCAGAACAATGATAAATAAGCATCAGCTGTCTTTAAGTTATCCACTTAATAGCAATTTGCTCTTGCAATCTGAGCTAAGAAACTGAGTTTTATATGGTCAAATATAGATTAGTATATTTAAAAGACACCGTGCATTTTTATATACCACAATGACAACAAAACTGAAGTCTCACTTGAGTAAAAAATACTCTTTTTCATTCAATTTTACTGAGCTGATACACTACCAGTAATCTTTTTAACTTTTAGATTTAAAATTATGTGTAGGTGTTCTTTCAGTTCTGTAATTGAGATTGACACTTTTACGAATAAACAGAAAAGAGTGAAGAATTTACCATATCCCAGCATTACTACCGATTTATTAAGTATTTTACTTGGGACTAATCAATCTGAACCACATTAATGGAGGTCGGTGGGAAAAATTATGAGCCATGAGAAAATTATGGCCTGTGAGATATCTTTAAATTCATGAAGCACAAATTAGCAGCTAACACTCCCAAGATATTTTCAAATATTGCCTATTAATCAAGTGAATGTGAAAAAAAGAGAAGCTCTTGTTTTGGTTTTAATTAGTAAAAGCCAACCTCTTCAGAGTTGGGTAATCAGTAACAGAGGCACGAAGTTTACAGATGCACACCCAGAAATATGTCTTAAAAGTGACCCTCTATTTTAATTGTTGGCTTCAGAGAGAGAGATAGAATTTCAATTATTAAAACTAATCTGTTGATCTTTGTTTCTTTCTTGTATATAA
>NW_004524778.1:1964289-1965356 GCF_000260255.1 Octodon degus
GGATGGTTTGTATAAAACTTTTACCTGTGCATGTGAGTCCTGGCCTGAGAAATTTTCCAAGAAGTTACAGACATTAGCTCTAATCCATACTGAAAATCTATTCTTTACGGGGACCCCCAAATTCACATTGGCTAATTTTGAACACTGCCATAGAGATAAAGGGAGGCTTGGGATTGTTGGTATTATGTTTTTGAGATTCCCCATTATCTCTTTAGGGATGGGACCATCCTTTCTCACCCACTAAGAGTAAGGGACAAACAAGGACAAGAGCTTTCTTGGCATCTGATCACTTCTGTTCTTCTGAGTCATCCAGTAATCACATCTTTAAATCCCCTCCTCAAACAATAAATTCTGAAGTTCTGGCTACCCTGTGGCCTTTTGTTCCTCACAAACATCTTGAATCTGTACTCTACTGTCATTTTGTGTCTTGCTTTTTCTTTCTTTCTCACTCCCATGAGCTATAACACCTGGCAGGAGATTGGAGGCTCAATGCAGGTATCCTTAGCACTCCTCCTCTTCTGATTTTGGAGTCATAAACCCTTCTGCCTGCTCGACTACTTAACTGATTAGCTTTATATTGTTAGAGACACAGTACTATTATCTCAGGATGGTAGCTTCTCTTCTCCTCTAATAATCTGGTGTTGTAACAAAATATCATCTTCATAAATTAACCTGAAAATGTAGAAGATTTACATATACTGTGTATACTTATAAATTATATTAATATAACCCTCCAGTTTGTTATATCAAACATGGCAAAAATGACTACCATTGAAGTAAAAAGCTTTCTGAAATTCCTTATTTGCAGAAAAATCTCTGGTATTTTACTTGCAGCTAAATATATTTCTAAGTTCTTCCCTTTTTAAAATATATAATCGTCATTTTTATATTATAATTGCATGCAGTTTTTTTCTTCTATGTATTATAGGATAGGTCTACAGGGTCTACAAGTTCTTACTGGGTAGATCGGACTCTTAGCAATTCTCCTGTTTACAGCCTCTCAAGTGTCAGGATTACAGGTGCACACCACCACTCCCAGTCTCATCGCCATTTCAGCACACCCCTGG
>NW_004524778.1:1985256-1986787 GCF_000260255.1 Octodon degus
TCATTTTGTGTAGCACTGTCTTCTGACCTTGGTTGTAGATCTTTGTTGTACTTATAACCTTCACACGTTCTGATGTTCAGGTGCAGCTCTACAAAGTTTGGACTTACCCATCTGTGCCTGGTTTGGGTCTGGCTGCTGTGCTCAGCTCCTTCCCGCTGATGAACCTGTTGTGCCCCTGTGGCAAGATGTTCTGCTCCTGGACTAGCTAGGTGGATCTATCCTCTACACTGTCTGTAGGGATTGCAGCTGCAGAGTTACACCCCAGGCATCTATGCCAGGCCTTTGCTGTGCCTGGAAGATGCAAGGTGGAGTAGGGGGGAGAGGAAGCTCTCCCTCACACTTACTGTGTCTGGGCTAGGACTGGGTCTGGGAGTTCCCGGAACATGACAGAAATTCTTACCTGGCGTGCAGGGGTGGGGGCGGTGCTGCGGAGTGGTGGGGGTCGTTCTAAGGGGGTGGGAGAGGGTCTGGTCTACACTGCGCCTGAGATGGGACTGGTCCCACCAGCACATGGTAGCAGGACGCTCTCAAACATGCTCACTGACCTGGGCTAGGACTGGGTTTGGGGTTTCTTGGAACATGGCAGAAATTTCTACTTGGCAGGCGGGTTGGGGGAGGCGCTCAACAATTTTTGTTTTCTTACATATACTTAAGCATGACCAATGGACCAATATATGGTCTAGTTTAGAAAATGACTCATGTGAAGCTGAGAAAAATGTGTATTCAGCTGTGTTTGTGTGGAACACTCTGTATTTGTCCTCAAAGACCATTTGTTTCAAGCTCTGGTTCAGTTCTGTTATTTCTTTGCTATGTTTTTGTCTGGTTGAACTATCTTTTGGGTATAAGGGAGTGTTAAGGTCTCCTGTTACAATTTTGGTATTGGATATTAATTTTTTCATGTCAAGATTTGCTTTATATAGTTTGGTGTTCCCACGTTTGCTGCATACATATTTATGTATGTTACCTCTAGCTGTTGAATTTTTTCCTTAACCAGTACATAGTGGCCTTCTCTATTTCACTTGATCATTGTTGGTTTGAAGTTGAGACTGTCTGAGAATAGGATTGCTACCCCTGCTTTTCTCTGAGGTGCTGGGGCATGTAGCATTGTGTTCCAACCCTTGACTTTCAGCCTATGAATATCTCTATGATTTAAATGTGTTTCTTGTATACAGCATATTGTTGGATTTTGTTTCCTAATCCACTGTGCCAGTCTATTTCTCTTAATTGGTGAATTGAATCCATTTAAATTGATGGTTAGAATTGAGATGTATTGACGTACGATTAACATGTTATTTACCAATTGTCATTTACTCCTTTTTCTCCTGTGTTTAATTGTTTGCACTACTTAGTTGGTTGCTTCTGATCTCATTCGTGGAGTTCTGATCATTTTGGTCCCTCTCTAGAAAATTTTTCAGTAGCCTGTGTAGTGTTGGCTTTGTCATCATGGAATTCTTTATCTGTTCTTTATCATGGAAGTATTTCACTTCTCCATCAAACTTGAAGAGAGTTTTGCAGGGTATAGTAGTCTGGG
>NW_004524778.1:1988202-1990025 GCF_000260255.1 Octodon degus
TAAATGTGTTTCTTGTATACAGCATATTGTTGGATTTTGTTTCCTAATCCACTGTGCCAGTTTCTTTCTCTTAATTGGTGAATTGAATCCATTTACATTGATGGTTAGAATTGAGATGTATTGACTTACGATTAACATGTTATTTACCAATTGTCATTTACTCCTTTTTCTCCTGTGTTTAATTGTTTGCGCTACTTAGTTGGTTGCTTCTGATCTCATTCGTGGAGTTCTGATCATTTTGGTCCCTCTCTAGAAAATTTTTCAGTAGCCTGTTTAGTGTTGGCTTTGTCATCATGGAATTCTTTATCTGTTCTTTATCATGGAAGTATTTCACTTCTCCATCAAACTTGAAGAGAGTTTTTCAGGGTATAGTAGTCTGGGCTGGAATTTGTTTTCATAGAGGACTTGAAGTACTCTGCTCCATGCTCTTTTGCCTTCATGGTTTGTGAAGAGAAGGCAGTCATAATTCTGATGGGTTTTCCTTTGAATGTGATCTTCTTCTTCTCTCTAGTGGTCTCAGTATGTTATTCTTGTGTTGAATTTCTGGGATCTTGACTATTATATGTCTCTTTGTGTTTTTAATTAGGCTGAGGTTACTTGGTGTTCTGTATGTTTCATTTACTTGAATATCAGATTGTTTCCTCATATTTGGGAAGTTTTCTGCTATTACTTCTGCCCATATTTTTTTTTAATGTCATTTGCATTGACTCCTTCTTTCTCATTGATGCCTATCAGTCTCACATTGTTCACCTTTGCATCATCTTGCAGGTGATGGATTATTCTTTTCTGCATCCTAATTGTTTTTGAGAGATCCTTTCTTACCTTTTCACTACCTGCACTGACGTCTTCAAGATCTGAAACTCTGTCTTCCCTTTCACTGAAACAGTTTTGCAAGCTTGTTATTGAGATTTTATTTTCCTGTATATTTCTTTGACTCTGCTTCTTGCAATCTATTTCTTTCCTGTATTGCTCATTCAAGGAATCTGTCATTTTTCTAATGTCCTTCTTTTTTTTTTATCAATGTCTTCTTTAGAAACAGTTATAAATTGTTTTACTGCAATTTTTTTTTTCAGATTCGGTTTTCTCCCTATGTTTCTGTAATTGAATCTTTACTTCAGATGCTATGAGTTCTGAGAATTCCTTTTTTATTTCAGAAAAGAATTCTGCTCTGAGTTCCTCTATAACTTTCTGCTGTTGTTTATTTACTATCAACTCTATTAATTTGTACATTTGAATTGAGCTAGTAGAAAAGAATTCTACCCCGAGTTCCTCCATGACTTTCTGCTGTTGCTTATTTACTATCAAGGCTATTAATTCATACATTTGTGCTGAGCTAGTGTCCTCTGCCCTTGTTCTGGGTGGGCATTGGGTTTCCTCCATATGTTTCTGCATTTGATTCTTTACTGCAGATAGTATTATTTCAGTTATTTCTTTTTTCATTTCCAATCTGAGTTCCTCTATCCTTTTCTGCAGCTGTTTCTTTATTTCAGAAGCCATTGATTCATTGGTTTCAGCTGTGTGATTCCCAATTTGTTCTGTGTTAGTGTCCTCTGCATTTGTTATGGGTGGACTTGTGTTCTGAGATTGCATTTTTTTCCTTCTCGTCTTTTTGTGCAGCACTGTCTACTGTCCTTTGTTGTAGATCTTTGTTGCAGTTATAACATTGGCACCTACTAAAGTTCAGGTGTAGATCTACAAAGTTTGGATTTATCCAGCTGTTCCTGGCCTGGGTGTGGCTTCTTTGCTCATCTCCTTCCTGCTGCTGTCCTTGTGGGTGAACCTGTTGTGCCCCTCTGGCAAGATGTTCTTCTCCTGGACTAGCT
>NW_004524778.1:1991039-1991963 GCF_000260255.1 Octodon degus
GTGTAACAAGTACATCTATCCAGGAACATTTACAGTAAGTAGCCTAAAATAATTTAGAAAATTTAGCCTTAAAATTAGATTCCTAAAATTTCTGACAAATAGTAGAATGTTCTGAAAGTTGTGAAACAGTCTTTACTTCCAACAACATATTCTCATTTAGTTGTTGATTTTGTTTTTATTGTTTTATTTTTTGGCTATGTTATGCTTATGTTTGGAAAAGATAGAACTCAAACTTTATAGTATAAATTATTATGTTTCCTAGTCTCTATTTCTGATTTCATAATTTATGAAAATTTTTCATTTAGTAAATGTCATAAACCATATATTTTGTAAAATAGCATGATTATAAAACAATGGGAAGAATCACAACATTATAAGAAAACTTTGAGTGATCTTGCTTAGATACCTTCATTACAACTTACAGTTCAAAGTGTGTAATTTCTTTTACTCACAAAGGGGATAATCTGTACTTGGTTTTTGATTATTATAATAGTGTCTCAGTTACCTTTCTCTTGTTTCTGGGGCAAAATACCCAACGCCCAAAATGAAAGAAGAAAAGGTTTATTTAGGTCATAGTTAATGAAGTTTTCAGTCCACACTCTGCTGGCTCCAAGACAGAGGGCAACCTATCATGGTGGGAGGAAGAACAGCAAAGAGAAGAGAGAAGGGCAGCACCTGGTGCTTCTAGTCAGGTCTCTCCTCTCTTTACATTGTAATGTGGATTACCCACTCCAGGGCCACGGTAGCACTCACACTCGTAAGTCCTGCTTTGGATCATAAATTAATCACAAACTCTAGAAGCAGCCCCATGACTGCATGAGGCTTTGGTGTGACAACTACAAATAAACCATGAAAAACAGTAAATATATTGGGACTATTAGAGACTGGTTTTCAAAGTTAGTAATCTGGAGAATATATTTAGAT
>NW_004524778.1:1992233-1993906 GCF_000260255.1 Octodon degus
TTGGTAATCCAGCACTTGGGAGGCAGAGATAGGAAGATCATTGAGTTCTAGGCCAGCCTCAACTACATGGTGAGACCCATTAGTGCTATATTTTATTTTCTAAAGCACTCCATTCTTCACTAAATCTAGCATAAAAATATTTAGCTCTGGTAAATTTTTTGGAACTTCATCTCCTAATCATTGCTCCTGTGTCATGAAAACTATATGTTTAATAAAGAAGCATAATTTTCTTTTGCTAATTTTCTTTAGTGACTGAGACCACAGCTGAAACTATAGAAGGGTAGACAATAAAAATTTTTATTTTCATCAATATTTTCCAGATTTTACTCAAGTTAATATTCTTTGACTACAGATTGTAATTCTGTGACCAAAAGGAAGAAATATTTGAAAGAGAATACAAATTAGAATTGAAAGAAAAATTATATGATACAGAATTTCACTTAACAAAGTAATATGAGTTTCATAGTATTTGTTGTACTACTTGGTGCTGTTTTCCAACCAGAGAAGCATATTACCAGATATATACATGTAAAGCTGAAGGAAGAAAGAAATATGCAAGAAATTAAAATGAGAAAAAGTACAAATAATTGAAAAAAGTTAACAAAACAAATTAAGTATTAGCTGCTCCTTTCCATAGACCAGTAGAAATGCACAGTACAGTTGTTCCAACCATCCTACTTGCATGTATAGAAAAATACCTTTCCCCAGTTCCTCTTTTGTCCTTCTCCTCAACTCAGTAACTCTTTCCTTTTGAATAAATTAATTGCCTTGATTATACATCATGACCAAGTGGGATTCATTCCAGGAATGCAGAGATGATTCAAAATACTTAAATCCATAAATGTAATAAACCACATCAATAGAACCGAGAACAAAAACCACATGCTCATCTCCATAGATGTAGAAAAAGCTCTTGACAAAGTCCCACATACATTCATGATAAAAAAGCCTACACAGACTTGAAATAAATAGTCTATATCTCAACCTGATAAAAGCCTTCTATGAAAAAACAACAGCCAACACCATACTAAATGGGAAAATTTTGGTTCAGTCTATCACTCTATTCTACTATGCTTTCCAAAACATGTTTCATTGTATATGACATAAATTCTGATTATCAGTGTTTATAAAATGCAAATTTAATTTAAAAAGTTCCCTGAAAAGATGCAATTATAAACAAAAAACTGCAAAGTTTTACGGAATTTAAAAAAAAATTACAATGTTAGCCATTCTATACGAGAGACGTGACTCCAATGGGTGTCAACACCTGCTGGCGACTTAGACCCTCCTGAGGGACTCCATCAGCAAAGGTTTCAGAGCCATCTGCCCCAGGCTCACACAGATGGTGCATAAACAAATATACATATGCCTTAGGAAAGGAACAGCTGGAACAGAGCCCCTATATGGAGAGGATAATATTGCTTTCTGAGGAACAGCAAAAATCCTTAGGACAAAGTGCAGTGATAAAGGGTTCCACGGTAGCTCAGATAGAATGGTGAGCTCTTGTAGGAAACTGGAGAACTTAGTGAGGAAGTTGGCTTTTATCATGAGTGAAATGAAGGGTATCTGCATACTTTTAAATGAGTTTAATTTTAAAAGTCTCATTCTCACTTTTGGGCAAGTGCAATGTCCTGAGTTCAATCCCCAGTACAAAAAAAAAAAAAAAAAAAAGT
>NW_004524778.1:1994461-1995746 GCF_000260255.1 Octodon degus
GCAGGTCAGCCAATACTAGATGTGAAATATTGTTTTTTGCTGTCTTTTCTATAATTTTATTGATAAACAAATAGCAATGAGATAGTTTCAAATCAAATTGGTAGGACAGTTTCAACAATTAACACATTGCATACATTCTTCAGAGTAGTTAATTGCTGTACAAGATGCAGACATGATATCCTATTTACAAACACCATTAGAACAAATCACTCTATTCATTAAATAATATAACTATGTATCTATCCTAACCACTTTGAATACACAGATACAAAATGGGCATACATCTGTATACCCTTTTTTGTTAAGTTCTGTTATTTTAATATTATAGGTGTGTAAACTCAGCTAAATATTCTAGAAGAGTTCAGTAGCCCATAATAGTATTGGGTCTTCTGTTTAACTGGCAATGTCAGAAATTGTTGACCTGAGTCCCCTACAGCTCAGCATAACAACATGGCTTTACTTCTTATATTTCATTTGTCTTGCTTCAAGGTTGTATATGGTGAAATTTTTGGATTTATGTTGCCTTAATCTAACAAATTAAATTGAGAAATTATTCCCTATGGGATTTATAATATCTGGTTAAACTCAAAGATTTGACAGAAGATATTGCCTCTTCTGGTTTGAAAGCTTTTACAGTATTAATGTATTTCCATCTAAATATTATGTTAAGTAGGCCATTTGTCTCTGTGTATAGTATCATTTTTCAGGAAACAATTTTTTAAAAGAATTTTTTTCAAGTAGTTTATATTTATTATTGAAATATAGTGTCAAAAATCACCAATAAATAGGTCCCAGAATCATTTCATTCCAAATATTATATGAATTAAAGCTGGTAAGAATATGAATTCCAGGTAATCATTCTTACCACAAACCAAGATATGCATTTAATTTTCTGTTTGTAAAAACACATTTGAATGTGTTTTTTGCAATTTTTAACAATTTCAAGCTGGTAATATTTGAAAAGAACAGCTAACACTTAATTTTTTTCTTCTTTTTATTTTTTTGACCAAATCTCCATGATTTTTAAAATTAAATCAAATTTTATTTCATTTTTAAAAGTTAAAGACAAAAGCAAGAACAAAAATCAGAAACAATGACAGAAACAGTGTAGCATAAAGCAACTCATTTGTTATAGATTTTCAGAACAAGAATAGCTAAATAACAGTGGTTGATATATTACCTATTTTTATTATCAAATCTGTTGCTCAGATTAACAGATATAGTTATATAAGAATGAACATATGATTGCATATTACTGCTGTTTTTCCAGAAACCTTAAATTTTT
>NW_004524778.1:1996101-2002533 GCF_000260255.1 Octodon degus
TTTACAGCCTAAAATATTTTGAGTAAGTGTGTGCATGCATGCATGCCTGTTTGCACTTGTGTTTGTGTGTATGTCTGTGCATGTGTGTGTTTAAGCATGTGACTGGGATGTTGATGATTTAATCTAGGACTTCATGGATGTGCATGACTCCTCTGAAAATGACTTATATCCTGCCTTACTGTCTTTATTTTGAATAGTAAGATAGCAAAGCTTATTGAGCTACAATGAGTGCTGTACCCAAAAGAAAATAATTCCATAATTTTCTTTCCAACGTAGATTTCTTGATCCTTGTTTAATTAATGCAATAACTAATAAGTTCATCCTTAAGTTTATTTATGGTACTATTCAGAGCAAAGCCAGGAGAGTTTATCATTGATAGAACACATTATAAAATGTTCTTCTTAATCATTGAATTGAATCAAATAATCAATCTGTTAATGAGTTTACTTATCTGACTTTTTATTTGAAGCACCTACTGATGTTCTGGACTTCATTCAACTCCCCATAAGTTCTTCTATTAAAGAAGTTGCCAAACTAACAGAAGTCACATTACTTTATGTGTTTCTTCATTAGGGTAAAGCAATAAAAATATCAATGTAGAAGACTAGTTATTTGACGAGTAAATTATTCATAGAATAATAAGCAAATGTAGGTGCTATGGACACAATCTTTGGAAAATCTGTCTTTCAAGTACAAATGTTTTATAATGCTGACTTTTGAAGTAAAAGTTGATAAATCTAGTTGCCTGTTGCTTACATGTTGTTGGTGGTATCAACGGGGCATTCAGGATAAGTGATGAGCATCTGATGAGATTAGGCACATTCAGTGTGGCATGGCTAGAGACAAACCAGATAATGAGCATAAATAAAGGTACCTGCAAGTTAAATGCTCAACTGCACTTCACAAGAAACAAATTTAATACTTAGTTTTCATTTAGCATGCACTTTCACTTTTACTCAGCCAATTGCTTCTAACAGCTTTTTGGAAACATACTTTGAATATATTTCTAACAATAAAACTGAAGTTTAAGATAATGTGACAACTAAAAAAAAACAGTGTGTTGAAGGAGTTTAGATCATTTTCTCTGATTCCACAGCAAGTGTACTCTCATTTCCTTTAAATATTTTATGCTTTCCTAATACTTTATTTTTCCATTTCTCACTGGCTTGTACTAGATGACAACCTAGATTTGTACAACAGTCAAAAAACTATAACACACAGGTCTGGTTAAGTCCCTTACAAGGGCAGCTTTGTAGCCTCATTCTGTCTCCATCACTAGAAGCAGGGAGGATTTAGCTGTGTCTTTCTACTGGTAACCAAGACCTGCTTGTTTCACCAGTGAGTACCTTGCATGCTACATTCCAATGAAAAATTTTAGCTGGATTGCATCTGAAAATGTGAGAAAAGTGAAGTGGATTATTACTAGACCACTTTCAGATATAACATGTTAGGTCGAGTAGTCTGTCCACACAGCACATAGATATTGAACATCAGCAGATGAGATCAAGGCAGAATCTGCACCTTCACCGTACTACTTTCATGTTAGTACAATTGCTAAGAGGATTACATCATTAGTTATGAAAAGTCTTCCTCAATAATTGAACTGAAAAGAATACAAGTAAATCTAGAACAAAGGGAAAGCATCCTAGAAAAACAAATTTCTGTGATGATACTAGGTATAAACAAAGACATAAATCAAGGACAATTTACAGATTTTTTTTCTCTGTATTTTTAAAGGAAGTAATGGGTGCTAAGAATAAGTGAGATAATGATTCTGTCAATCAAAGAGTCGGAGTTGATTAACTCACTTGAGAAAGCAACAATACTGAGACTGAGTTGCCCAACATCTGTGATGTAAAGATAGAGAGAGAAATGCTAGTGTCTTCTGGACCAGAACACTGGGCAGTTTTAATCCTTATTTTTAGTGGAGTTATAAAATAGATTTCCATAATTCTCTACACAATGGCAGCGGAAGAAAACCAAAACACCAAAACTGAAAACAAAGAATGAGATAGAGAGCAGATGTCCTGAGAAATGTCCACAGGACAGATGGCAGTGATGTGTGACTAACAGACCTATGGTGAAACATTATTTGGAATAAATGGAGGGGAAGAGATAGAGAGAGTGAGAGAGAGAGAGAGAGAGAGAGAGAGAGAGAACAGAGAGAGAGAGACAGACAGACAGACAGACAGAGCAATTACAAACAAAAACGATAAACATAGATCCATTCGAATAATGAACTTTAGAATTAGAGCTATAATCCATATCAAGATAAAGGGAAATATGTGTATATGTTACACAGTGATACAAAAAACATTTAGAGAGACTATATCACCTCGTACTTTCTGACAGAACACATGATGTATAAACATTTGCCGTTTCTACAGTACCAAGCCTTTCTTTCATCTTGTGCACAAGTGCAAAGTGTCACAATCCCTTTTGAATTTTCTTTCAAAAACATTTCATCTTGAAAGTGAGATTTATAATTTTGAATATGTTTTGAAATGCATAAATTTAAAAGTCTCTCATTGACAAGAACTTGAAGAAATCCACCTGCTGAATGAGAGAAGAATTCATTTAAATGTTGAAAGTTAATTGGCTCATGAAAGTTAATTGGACATTAGAACTCTGTGATAAATCAAGGGAAAATGGTTAGAACAGTGAATTAATCATTTAGCACCCTAAATGTTATTCCTGAAACATTTTGTTTGTATTGACACAAATATATTTCCTTTTTAATAGTTTCATCAGTTTCATCCCTAAGTAGTGAAAATATGTTACTTAATAATTATATTTCAAAAAATTATTAGGGCCCGGAAGATAGCTCAGTAGAAAAAGTGCTTAACCGCCAAGCACAAAGTTGTGAGTTTGATCATTGGTACCACCAAAACAAAAAATTATATTTTTTGTTTTTAGTTTCACAGCCTTTTACATGTCTCACATATAAGTGCCATCAAAAGTATTTAAAGTTGTAGCTTTATCCAAAATGTGAATAATGCCACTGTATTTAACCATAAAGAAGTCTGATATCTGCCTTATTAGTGGAATGATGACACTTTATATTAAAACACCACTGTAGCAATAGTTTAAAGAGGCATCCAGAAAAAAGATTAAATCTTCACTGAACAATGGCAAGTGGTAATGAACTGGTAATTTGTCTGAACTAGCTTTCACCAAATATTAGAATTTATTACCATAGAAAATAGGAACTGCTAATTTTAAAGCCAATCATTTGTAAAACACAATTCATTGAACAGTTAACATGATTTTTTTCTCACATTGCTTCTTAAGTTATCTTCATTATCTCTATTTGAAAGAAATCATATTTCAAGAGCAGAACAATTACATGGTTCTATGCATTGTATATCTTTTTAAGAAACAGCAATTTTGTGATATAAAATTAATTTCATATTCAGTGGATAGATACAAACTTATAAATGCACTGATATTTTCAATAGCTTTAAAAATGTGGAGATTTTCTTCAATAGTTTGTAGAACATACCTACACTTTATCCTATTGTGGTAAAATGTCTTAAACTATGTTGATTGTTAAGTCATATTATATAAAATAATGTATCTTGAGAAATGGAGTCATAATTTTGAAAATATGGTTTATATATAAAAATTTTACTTGAATATGGCTTCAATTTAAACAATGATTATGTCTAACAATAAAGAGAAATGTTAAGGATCTAGTCACTGGAATTTCTATAGAATGGGATTTAAATTCCTTTGAAAAGTCACATTTTTAAATTATTACTATAATTTAAATGAGAACCAGGATTTTCATAAGTGTATAGACAGTTCTGATTACTAAATATTAATTATCACTTTATTATATCACTGTGAAATTGGTATTGACCAGGAGATACTCCTAAATAATTGTAGCATACGTAAAACTAAATTCTATATCTGTTATCAGCAAAGTCTAGGTCTCCATGATAGTTACAGGAGTCTCAGATATTCTGATACTTATTAAACTGTTAGTTTGTTATCCACAAAATGAAAGTTCTACTTCATGCACCAAGATGTGCTCTCTAACTTGAGCTGTCATTTTAATATTCCACATAACCAGAAGGAGCAAGTACTGTGGGGAGTGTCTAAACCCTATCTTTTTTTTTTCAGACAGCCCATGGAATTCAAAACTATTTATTTCAATACTCAAGTGTTAAACATTAAAAGTTATTCTTATACTGGGAACATTAAAAACCTTAATTTTAGTTTTTTTTTGTTTGCAGAACTAGGGATTAAACTCAGGCCCTTGAGCTTGCCAGGGAAGCGCTTATTCCACTGAGCCATCTCCCCAGCCCCAAATTTTAGCAAAATTATTTATGAATAGCTTTTTGGTGCTAAAATAATGGATTAGTAGCACTATCCAAGTATAAAATAAAATAGGCTACATTTATTTTAATTAATATTCCTCATTTTCTATAAATGTATTGCATGATTTGAATTTAATAATAATTAACATTCACATGAATTTAATACTTAACTAGACTCCATTTGTTTTTAAGTTAAAAAATTAAATACAAAGCTAAATGTCTAGTCCTTTTAGAAAGGTCAAATTCACCTATACAATGAGAAATTAGTATAGCATAGTAACAGATAAACAATCTAGAATTAGACTACCTACTTGTCATGCAGATACCAGTTATGACATGGGGGTAGTTATTTGAAATCTCTGTAACTCGGTTTTATTGTCTTTAAAAAGACTATAAAATTTATGTTAACATAATGACTTTCTTAGAATATTCCTACAACAAACAGACAACAAGTGGGCCAAAGTGGGCCCCATGTTAGAGGGTACTGATATTTGGGTACTTATGTATTTCCATTTCCTAAATGTTTGTAAATCCTGTTTTTGGCTTCTAACCAGCAGAGTAGAACAAACTTAATAGGATGCATTTGACTTTGTGTAACTGTCTGATAACCTTATTACTTTATGCAGTGTATAATATCCTCCTATAAAACTCTCTTTTTAGCGATGACTTGGAGGAAACAAAGTGAATTTGGGAAGGGAAACCACACAAGAGGCTGATGGTGGCCATCAGTGATTGCTTGCAAGAAGATGAAGTCCCCAGATGAGCAGTTTGTGAGGTACTGGCGGTGCCAGTGATTGAGTCTGGAAGCAGACCCTTCATCTTCTGAGCTTCAGATGAGACTTCTCTAGTCAACACAGTGATTGAACTATTGAACATGAGATCTTGTATTGAGCCTCCAGTAAAGCTGTACTTAACTGGAATCCACAGACGTTAGATGAAGGTGGAATGGTTGTTGTTTTAGAGCTCCAAGTTCATGGTAATGATTTCATAGACCAAGAAATAACTAATTAAAGAAACTAATGTATGTAAAGTGCTGATCCTTTGTTAGCTGTTGTTATTATTGCCCACAAGAAGGTGATAAACTTGGGTATCACAGTTCTGAATTCAAAAAGAAACATTATGACTGTATTTACCATGCAGCTCCTTACACCTTGGCCAATGCAGTATGTATCAGGAATAGGTTATTTTAGTGCTTGTTGGATTTCTTCCCAATTAGTATAATAAAATAAGAAAGAAACAAAAATTTGACACTTTTTACAAGCATAATTAATCATGGAATTTATGCTGGAAAAGAAGCAATTGAATGCAAAAAGAGGATGTGGGACAGTCACAATAAGTAGCCTCTGTGATATATAGACCACAAGATTGTTGAGGTGAGATTGTCAGTGAAAAGGAGCTTGAGAAATTCAGCAATATTGGTCCATGAGAAAAAACTGTTACACAGAGGTGGAGAGTGTGGCAGCTATTGGTGAGAGCGTGTGCTAATGCAATGAGAGTTTTGTTCCTGTGTTGGACGCTGGGGGCACATAGTAAAAGATTGGAAATGTTTGAGCTAGGAGGCCAAAGCTAAGTAGTTATAGAAGCTACTATAAATTATGTAAAATTATTTTTTGGGATAGTAACAGTGACCCAGGAGCTGAACTCCTCAGAATGTAAAGAACAACCTAGAGGCTTGTAAATGTTAGTGATACTGACTGGTTTTAAATGCTCTGTGGAAGTAGTTAAATTGTAACATGTCATAATAACATCACTTCAACCATTTGATGATTTCAGTGCAACTTTCAGGACCACCTTGCAAATCTCTTCAAAAATTCTGAGTGTAGCGCAACAATACCTCCTTGAATGAGTTTCTCAGCTTGTCCTAATCACGTTCCTGTTGTGGCAACACAATGGCTGACACCACAACTCTGAGTAGGAAACTGTATTTTGCCTCACAACTTGTAGAAATTTCAATCCGATGTCGGCTGGCTACAAGTCAGCATAGTAGGGCAGAGGAGAGACAATTTATGCCATGATGGCAAGAGCAGAGAGGAAGGCAGTTTGGGGGAGAGAAAGAGAGGGACAGAGAGAGAGACAGACAGACAGACAGAGAGAAAGAGAGAGACAGAGA
>NW_004524778.1:2003218-2004311 GCF_000260255.1 Octodon degus
AGAGAGAGAGACAGACAGACAGACAGACAGACAGACAGAGACTTCCAAATCACAATCCCAGTGACCAGCATCTCAAAATCAAACTTACCCTCTCAAATCATGTGGCTGTAAACAAGGGGTCAGTGGACTGGGTCACTGATTATCATACCCCATGATCCAGTCTCCTCCAAATAGCCTACTTATGAGCGTAAGAGGCTTTGAGGTGACATCTAGATATAAACCGTAACAGGTGATTGTGAAACACACTACACTTTGCAAACGCCTGGTACAGTGATGCTAGAAGATCCAGCTCTGGGAATTATCAGGATCTTGTGGTAGAATAGTCTGGAAGCAGTGAGGAGTAACACTGTTGGCATCATCCTCTTTTTAGTCCTTATAGTCAAAGAGCTGTCTCTCACCTGGTTTATGATAATTAAAGTTTTATTTACTGTATGATAGGAAATATACTTATTGCTTACCTTAATTAATTTGTTCAAAGAACATCTATTATTTGGTAAGTAATATTTCAGTCTCCATTTTCAGAGGAAGAAATTGAAATGACATCATATTAAATGACCTCTTTGAGGTCATGTAGCCAATTCATTTCCATGCTTTACTTTTATATATTTTAAAACCAAGCCAACATTTAGTTTCACCAAGTTCACACCTCACTTTGTAGCATCAACTTATTATTATTATTATTATTATTATTATTATGGATCCAATGTTCACACTCATGCCCTCCTGCTTGCTGGGCAGCTGTGTATGTGCTGAGCTATATCCTCAGCCCAGTATCTATTATTATATTATATCTTTATTCCATGCCAGAGTTGCACTGGTTGTAGACCCCTCAGAACATCCACAGACAATGTTGGAGCTGCTCTGCTTGACCTGATATGGTGTTCTGAAAACTGACTAAAACAAAAAGATTGAGAGAGATTTTATAATTTTCTTCTCTAAGTTTACCATTTACATAAAGTGCAGAAATTTGGTACTTTCCACACAAAATATCAGCAGCAATTTTTGATGAAAATCTCTCTGACCCCCTTCAAATTGTTTTTGTACTATACACTCCACTTCTTCAATTAAAGAACATTCAGATAAGAACATTCAT
>NW_004524778.1:2004876-2009809 GCF_000260255.1 Octodon degus
ATTGTTAATTTTCATGTAAATAAGACAAACTTACATCATGTCAACACATGGATAAACTGGTGCTTACTTTCTCCATCTACTTGTGCTGCTTTAAAATGTATAGTGCCGGGGTTGGTTGGCCAGATAGCTCAACAGACTAAAGTGCCTGCTTAGGCAAGCTTAGGCAAGCACAGGGACTGTGGTTCAATGCCCCGCACCACATGCTAAGCCAGCCCCGCCCCTAGGGCAGACTGAGTTGGCCACCAAGTCTGGGAATAGTAGCATACGCCTATAATCCCAGAGCTGGAGAGGCTGAAAACAGGAAGCTCACTGTGAGTCCAAGATGCATAGTGAAACCCTGTAACAACCAAATATATTTAAAGTGTATGGTGCCTTAATTTATGATTCCTTGATACTCTATCATAATTTCATAGTTTTTATGCTGCTACTTGTTTATGAATCTATTCTCTTAGGCTGTGAAATCTTGATTAAAAGAATGGTGCCCAGATTTATCTGGAAGAATACATAGGTCAAAAGCATATAAATTATGTAATATTGGAAATAAAATCTATATATTGAAGTATTTTACTTGCATGTATCACATATTGTAGTAAATACAACTAGACTGCACTTTCTAAAAATCTTTAGACCAATGAAATGGAAATAACGTAGACATCTATGAAGAAATTCAATTTTAAAATGCGTGTGTGAAGCGTTTGAAAATAATTCTAGGATGTAACTGCCTATTTGGAAAATGCCATTGCCTTAAAAGCTATTGGAAAATACATGTTTTACTTCGTTATCTTAAAGGAAACTTAGGATGATACACAAGGTTACACTTATATTTTAAAGGTATAATTATGTCCTCCACTTCTGATGGTCTCTTTTGGTGGTTAACTACATAGCTGTGCAAGATAAATTAACCGAGGCAGCAATTAGTGTGCTGTAAGATGTCATTTGTTAAATGGTTGAGCAATCACATGGACAAACACTTTACACTCAAAAACTAATTTACTTACAGAAATCAATACCTATATCTTTTTTGGTTCTAAGCCACTTATGGAATATAACCTCAACAAATTGTCGAAATAAGATCACCATTGCACATTGTGGCTGTTTTTAGTAAAAGCAATAGACCATATGTAGTTGGGGAAATTAAGTTTGGGTTGAATGGTACCCAGCCATTAATTTTGTGTTTTATAATTTGAGAGTTACTAGGAAAAACTAGGAAATTTGTAATTTTTAAGATCCTGATTTTTATTAATTGAATAAAATAAAAAATCATAATTTTAATCCTGGGAATACTCTTTTAGGTAAGAGATTAACTTAGATACCTCATGCTATTTAAAAGAATGTAGGAACCAGAGCAAGGAGATTTGGATTTCTATTACAATGTCCACTCCCAGAAGATTCTAGTGAACGTGGGCCACTGGTGAAAGTGGCATAAGCATTTGTGCATATTTCAGATGATCTTTGGAATTCAATAGTGAAACTCTTGATTGTTATTATCCATATTTATAACCCACTCAAAATAAATGTTAACAGTATTTTTGGCTGTCCCAAGATATGTGAATTACCTCACAATCAAAGTGTCCTTAAAATCAAAGAGCTATTCAAGATTAAATACAGTGTTGTTTTTTTTTTTTAATTTTCGAAACACATACATCCAGTAGCAGTACTGCTGTAGGTATTTGAGCCACTTGGAGCATGTGTTTCAATCTATGTAACTATCATTTTGGTCAGTTCCTTAAAGAATTCAAGAGTTTTGTACTTTCATTGTATTTTGAAGTGATTTATTCCTCTTCAGTCAGAGATGGAAGTAAGTCATTTTAAATCACTTTATTTCTTTTTTACATTATTGTTAGAAAATTATGCTGACTTATGTATATTTGGTTATTTTAATGTAGAGAACATTATTAATATTTCAGAGTTTATTATTTGAATATGAAATCAGTGAGCAATTTATTTGAACCTGTTTCAAATATTTGTCTTCTCATCATAATATACCTCATAGAATTAAAAATAAAAAGTCTTTTTGTGTATATGTTTAGGAGGTCTGGTTATAGTGAGTGAAAACCAAATAACTACATGGATATGAACTGGTCTAAAGAGGCTTATATTGCATGTCGCACTTATTTTCAAGACATGGGGCATTTGAACCTCAATTATCTATCTAGATTTTATTACCTTATGCTATGATATATACTTACTAGTAGTATTTTATTTCAGGCCAAGGTATATTGTGAGGAACATGTAAATTTCTTTTTGTATTTATCAGACCTAATTATAGTTCCTAATTGAAAATATGTTAATGTTTATATTAAAAAAAAAACTTGAGGATAGATGGATAGACACACACTATGGGTTCGTGTGTTCTTTTCATCGCTAGATTCAAAGTTGAGCTCCGAGATTCTTTTTCTATATCATACAATTACAATTTTGGACAGATTTCCTCAGTTTTCACACTTCTTGGGCAAAAATAGTTCAAAGGGTTCAATAAACTATTTTCAATTGTGGCTTTTTCTTGTTTTATCTTACCACCCTCAATCTGGTGTGAGAAAGTTGAAAAGGACAGCAGCATTGTGTCAGTTTTCCCCTCCCTCCCCTTGTCTCTTCTTTAAGTAGGTTTCCCTTGCTCTGTCTTTTTAGTTGTTTCAGTCTAGGAATGAAGCTTAGCAAATGCAAATGAACTTTGCTCTATCTCAGTAATGTTACTGTGGCCATCGCTTCAATGCCGGTGAACATTTCTATGCTTCTAGTAGAAGGGCTGTAGGAAGCCAATCCTTGCAAGGAGATGCTGTCAAATTAATGTCTGATTGGATGTCTACTTCAGAATGGGTGTGCTTTGTTTGTCAAAAAAATCTATTTATCTACCAGAAAAAGAAAATTAATACAAGCTAGCTGAGGCTATAAGGAAACCATTATACTCTTGATTTAGGCCTGTGCTTCTTAACATTAATTATTTAAATTCCTGAATTTTCTAGTCCATAATTGCTATATAATATTTTGTGAGGTCTCAGAGAAATGTTGCCAAATTTGTTTAAAACCTGTAGGAGTGCACTTGACAATTTCCTTCCAATAGCAGAAACCCTACATTGCAACTGATTTCCCTTTGGTGGGTTTAGCTATGGATTTAAAGCAACAGGAAATGTTCTTTCTATACTATATTGCATACGTATGGTTTGCAATTTGAGTTTGTATGCGTTGCAGGTAATCAGAATATTTAGTTTTTGTATCATGCTAGTCACCAACTGAGTGTTAATGTAGTTTGCAATGAGATAAGACAGCTGATGAACACAAAATCCTACCACAAGTTTTTACTATTAACTATGTAACAGTGCCATCACATTTTCATGATTAACCTGTTTCCTCAGTATGTAACAAGCTAAGTGTTACAGTTAAGTATCAGATTTTTCTAACTTTCCTAGGAATCATTTACATAGAACATCGCATAAAACTAAAATAGCATTGAAGAACTCATTTTTTAAATGAACATATCATTGCAGGAAATGATAATGGCATAAATTGTGGATTCAGCAAGCTAAAATGATTCTGAACCTGCTAGGATTATAATTGCAATCAATCTTTCACCTGCTGGACTAAATCTACAATTCTATATGCAAAAAGAAAAAGAAAACATCCTTATTTTGTCTTAAGGTGTGTACTCAGCCAAACCTAGCCTTGGGATGAGCTCTTCTTGGAGAGGCCTCTGTTCTGATATAATTTAACAAAAATGTTCACCATAACTCATTCCTTATGGTCTTAATAATGGTTTTGACTTGTCCTCCTGGTTTTAGCAAAAACTCCTAATTAGAATTACTATCTACATAACTTCTTAAAGATACAAATGAAATATAAACATGGTGAAGATAGGGAAAAAATTAAATTAAAGAAAATTACCCTTTATCTCAAAGCTTGAGTAAGAATGTTTTTCACTCCAAACAGAAAAAAGCAAATTTACTGAAGAAAAATTATTTTAGAACACTAATTGCAAGTTTAATTAATCTTACATTTAAAGTGTGTTTTTTTCCTTTAATCTTTTATGCTTGTACCTATTCCTTTTCTGCACTAATTTTACATTGTATTCAAAAATTTATCTTTAAATATTTTTATGTTTTGTTTCCTGAATTTGTTCTTCGTGTACTGAAGGCATCTTTATGCAATAAGACTTGATAGAAGCAAAGTATTGTCTCTAATTATATGTAATTTTATTTTTATATTCTTATATTTTTGTACCTCCTCAAAGTGAGAGAAAACACAAATAAAGTTAAGTAAAAGTACAATAACATATTAGCAGTTAGTGTAGCTCATGCTCTTATGTTTGTTCACTCAGAAAAATCACACAGATGAATAAAGCAAAAATGGCAACAGTCTTGAGAAAATATAGCAAGTAGTGTTTCAAAAAAAAAAAAAAGAGAAGATGCACATTCAATTGCAAACAAAACTACATGAAATGTGCATATAATTTTCTATTAGGGAGCACAAGTTCATACTGGAAGTTAAAAAAGCAACTGAATGCTATTTTTTTGTCTTCATTTTCATTATCTAAACAGTAAAGGTACAGGAGAAAAAGGCATTGTCCTTGCAAGTTGCACAGATTCATTTTTTCTTCTCAGTTTCCCGAAGTCTTTGTTTTTTTCATAATTTTATTGAGAAACAAATAGCAATGAGATTCAAGTCAAATTGGTAAGACAGTTTCAATAACTAAAACACATTGCATACATTCTTCCTAGTGGTTAATTGCTATACAAGATGTGAACATGATATTCTGTTTACAAAGACCATTAGAACAAATCCCTCTATTCATTAATTGAATGGAACTATATATCCTAGCCACTTTGAATACACACATACAAAATGGACATTCATCTGTATCCCCTTTTTTGTTATGTTCCGTTATTTGAATAATTATAGGTGTGTAAATTCAGCAAAATATTCTAAAAGAGTCCAGTAG
>NW_004524778.1:2010028-2012338 GCF_000260255.1 Octodon degus
TTGTCAGTATCAGGCATGTGAAAGCCTGACAGAATGTTTTCTCTCCATGTGACTCTCCTTAGGCACACTCTACATCATCGATCACTTTCCTTTTTGGCCCCATAATCTCCTTGATCAGAAAATTTGGGACACTACCAAGTTACATGATATAACAGTACAAGTTCTTATATGTCCTGAGTCTTAATTTACCTTGGAAGGTTAGGGCCAAAAAGTTGGCTTTCCCTGCAGCCCTCCTTTTTCTCTAATTTGGTCTGCAGACTTAGGTTGTTAACCATCCAGAAGACAAGCTTATTGTTATTACCATACAACTTAGGTTGTGAAGCTTAACCTCACTATCTGTCTGAACATCAAACATTTTAGGCATAACATGGAACAGGTACTTTTCATCAAGTATTGATATGTTGAACTTTAAGTCCTACAGAATATGATAAAAAATTAAAAATTAGAATATATTTTAAAAATAGGCATAAACAATTATATACTTCTTATGTTTACACATAAGTCCAAAAAAATAACCATATACAATCTTGAAGCAGGACAGTCCAACAATATTCCTTTTTCTGTCTCTTGCTTTCATTCACCTCCCCTTTTTTTGAACAACTATCTACCAGAGAGACAGCATAACAGCAATTGGCATGTCATGACAAGCAGCCCGTATTCAGAAGATCAGAATGACAGGCACTCCAAACATGAAACTACTATTGCAGATTACCATCTGCAGTGCAGTTGTTTATTTCACAGGTATCAGTATATATAGTTAGTCAGGGTGAGAATCTTTCCAATTAGCTTCTAGATTCAAAAATCTTCTGGAGATTCTAAGGATCATTGCCTTGCCCATCTTCTACATATAACTGTATGGCTTGACATTGGCATGTTTCTTAGCTCTTCTCCTTTCCCTCTCTTGATTAGCTAGTCCTCGAGGTCCTGCTTTCCTTTTACTTGTATTATACTTTTCTACTTGTATTTCTTCTTTTGAGTTCATGTACTAGGGAAACTATACGATATTTACACATGGGTGTCCGGTTTATTTCACTTATGGGTATATGATCAAGTGGCATCCACTTCAATATAAAGCCTTTGAGTTTATCATTCTTAATAGCTGAATAATACTCCATTGTGTAAAAATACCACATCTTTTTCAACCATTCCTCAGGTGATGGACATCTTGGTTGTTTCCAAGATATGGCTATCACAAATTGTGCTGCTATAAGCATAGGAACACATATATCCCTATGATATGATGTTTTCAGATCCTCTGGGAAAATTTCTAGTAGAGGAATAGCTGGTTTAAATGGGATTTCCAGTCCAACTTTTCTAAGGAGTCTGCACACTGATTTCCATAATGGTTGCACCAGTCTAAATTCCCACCAGCAGTTGAGAAGGGTTCCTTTTTTACCACAGCCACTCCAATATTTGTTGTTGGGTGATTTTCTTATGATAGCCTTTCTTTCTGGGGTTAGATGATATCTCAGTGTTGTTTTAATTTTCATTTTGGAGACGGCTAGTGATGTGGAGCATTTTTTCATATATTTATTTTCTTCTTTAATTTAATCCTCTGAGAAGCGTGTGTTCATTTGGATGCCCATTTCTGGATTGAGTCTTTAAATTGTGGGGTCGTAGTGTTTTTATTTCTTTATACATTCTAGAGAGCCGACCTTTGTGTGAGTACTTCTTTGTCATGAATTTTTCCAAATTTGTGGGTTGACTTTTCACTTTGCTGGTAATTTCTTTTGACATGAAAAAGCTTCTCAGTAAGAACATGTCCCAGTTGTTAAGTCATTCAACTCTTTCCTGTGCGATTTCATTTCTGCTCATGAAGTCCTTGCCTACCACTATGTCTTCAAGAGTTCCTCCTACCTTCTCTTCCAGGAGATTTAGTGTCTCTGCTTTAATGTTTAGATCTTTAATCCATTTTGACTTTAGTGCATGGTGATAGACCTGGTTCAAGTTTGAGTTTTCAGTATGTAGAGAGCCAGTTTTTCCAGCACCATTTTTAAAAGAGGCTATCTTTCTTCCAATGAATATGTTTGGTCCCTTTGTCAAAGATAAGGTGGCTGAGTGTGTTCATAGAGGCTTTAGTGTCTTCTAATCTATTCCATTGATCCTCAGGTCTATTTTGTTGTCAGTACCATGCTAATTTTATCAGAGTAGCCTTGTAGTATAATTTCAAGTCAGGAATTGTAATGGCTCCTGCTTTGTCTTCACTGCCCAGGATTGCCTTTGCTATTCTAGGTCTTTTCTGGGTTCAGATAAATTTTAGGAATGATTTCTCTACCTCTGTGAGGTATGTTGGTGGTAGTCTGATAGGGA
>NW_004524778.1:2012750-2023558 GCF_000260255.1 Octodon degus
CTGCAAATAAAGATAATTTAACTTCTTCTTTGCCTATTCTTATTCCTTTTATTTCTTTCTCTTGTCTAATGGCTGTAGCTAATGATTCCAGAACTGTATTCAATAGTAGTGGTGATGGTAGACATCCTTGTCTTGTACCATACCTAAGAGTAAAAGATTTTAAGTTTTCTCCATTTAAGATTATGTTAGCTGCTGGGTTTTTATAAATGGCTTTTCCCAGATTGAAGTAGAGGTCATCTATTCTAATTTTCTCTAGGACTTTGGACATGAATGAGTGTTGGACTTTGTCAAAAGCCTTTTCTGCATCAATGCAGATGATCATGTGGTTCTTAGTTTTCACTCTATTGATATAGTGTATTACTGTTACAGATTTTCGAATATTGAACTGTCCTTTCATCCCTGGGATGAATCCTCCTGACCATGGTGTATGATCTTCTTGATGATTTGCTGTATTCTATTTGCTAGGATTTTATAGAGAATTTTGTCATCTATATTCATGCGGGAGATTGGCCTGTAGTTCTCTTTCTTAGTTGTGTCTTTCCCTGGTTTTGGTATCAGTATAATTCTTGCCTCCAGGAATGATTTTGGGAGGATTGCTTCCTTTTCAATTTCATGGAAGAGTCTGAGGGGTATACGGGCTACATCTTCTGCAAATATCTTCTAGAATTCAGCTGTAAATCCATCCAGACCTGGACTTTTCTTTGTCAGTAAGTTTTTAATTACATCTCGTATTTCATTGGCAGTTTTTGGACTATTGAGAGTGGTTATATCTTGTCGATTCAGTTGTGACAATTTGTACCTTTCTAGGAATCTGTCCATTTCTTCTGTGTCTTCTATTCTGTGAGAGTTAAAAATTCTCAAAGTAGCTATTGATAATGTTCTGTATTTCAACTGGGTCTGTGGTAATTATGACCTTTTCATTCTTTACTGCTTTTTTTGAATTTTTTCTTCTTGTTTTTGATAATGTTAGATAGGGGCTTATTGATTTTATTTAATGTTTCAAAGAACAAGCTTTTGCTTTTTTAATTCTTTGAATTGTTTTCTTTGTCTAAATTGAATTAAATTCTGCTCTAATCTTTATGATTTCTTCCCGTCTTTGGCTCTGTGTTTGGTTTACTCTTCCTTTTCTAGTTGTTCAAGGTGCAGCAGTAGGGTATTTATTTGTTCTCATTCTGTTTTCTTAATGTGTGAGTTCACTGCTATGAATTTCCCTCTGAGAACTGCTTTCATCGTATCCCATAAATTCCGATAAGTTGTGCTTGAATTTTCACTGAATTCTAGATATTATTTAATTTTGTGTTTAATTTCATCTGTGACCCATTGGTTGCTGAGTAGGTTGTCATTGAATTTCCATGTATTTAAAGTTTTTTTCTGGTTTCTTTTGTCATTTATTTCCAGTTTCATAGCACTGTGGTCAGATAATGTGGATGGGATAATTTCTGTTTTGTTACATATATGTAAGCATGACCTATGGACCAGCATGTGGTTGCTTTTAGAAAATGACACATGTGCAGCTGAGAAAAATGTGTATTCAGCTGTGTTTGGGTGGAACAGTCTGTATATGTCCACCAAGTCCGTTTGTTTCAAGATCTGGTTCAATTGTGTTATTTCTTTGCTAATTTTTTGTCTGGTTGACCTATCTTTTGGGGATGAGGGAGTGTTATGTTCTCCTGTTATAATTGTTGTATGGGATATTAGATTTTTTGTGTCTGTTAAGATTTGCTTTATATAGTTGGGTGCTCCCGTGTTTGGTGCATACGTATTTATGCATGTTACCTCCTCCTCTTGAATTTTTTCCCTAACCAGTATATAGTGGCCTTCTTTATTTCGCTTGATCAGTTTTGGTTTGAAGTTGAGACTGTCTGAGAACAGGATTGCTCTCCCTGCTTTTTTCTGAGGGGCTGGGGAATGTAGTATTGTGTTCCATCCTTTGACTTTCAACCTATGAATGTCTTTATAAGTTAAATGTGTTTCTTGTATACAGCATATTGTTGGATTTTGTTTCCTAATCCACTGTGCCAGTCTATTTCTCTTAATTGGTGAATTGAGTCCATATACATTGATGGTTAAAATAGAGATTTATAGACTTACAGTTGAAATGTTACTTACCTGTTTTCATTTACTCCAGCTTCTCCTGTGTTTAATTGCTTGCCCTATTTAGTTGGTTGCTTTTGATCTCATTCGTGGAGCTCTGAGCATTTTGGTCCCTGTCTAGAACATCTTCCATTAGCCTGTGTAGTGTTATCTTTGTCATCATGAAATTCTTTAGCTGTTCTTTGTGATGAAAGTTTTCACTTCTCTATCAAACTTGAAAGAGAGTTTTGCATTGTATACTAGTTGGTGCTGGAATTTGTTTTCATAGAGGACTTGAACTACTCTGCTCCATGCTCTTCTTACCTTCATGGATTGTGAAGAGAAGTCAGCCGTAATTCTGATGGGTTTTCCTTTGAATGTGATCTGCTTCTTTTCTCTAGAGGTTTTCAGTAGTTAATCCTTGTTCTGAATTTCTGCGTACTTGACTATTATATGTCTCTTTTTTTTTTTATTTATGTCTTGTTTTTTTTTCATTGGGTTGAGGTTACTTGGCATTCTGTATGCTTCAGTTACCTGAATGTCAGATTGTTTCCTCATAGTTCGGAAGTTTTCTGTTGTTACTTCTGCCCATATTTTTTTAATGTCATTTGTATTGACTTCTTCTTTCTCATTGATGCCTATTATTCTCACATTGTTCATGTTTGCATCATCTTGCAGGTGATGGATTATTCTTTCCTGAATCCTAGTTGTTTTTAAGAGATCCTTTCTTGCCTTTTCACTAGCTGCACCAGCATTTTCAAGATCTGAAGCTCTGTCTTCACTTTCACTTAAACAGTTTCGCAAGCTTGTGATTGAGATTTTAATTTCCTCTATATTTCTTTGACTCTGCTCTATGCAATCTATTTCTTTCCTGTATTGCTCATTCAAGGAATCCGTCATTTTTCTAATCTCCTCTATTTTTTTATCAATGTCTTCTTTAGAAGCAGTTATAAATTCTTTTACTGTAATGTTTTTTTTTTTTCAGATTGGGTTTCCTCCCTATGTTATTCTAGTTGATTCTTTATTTCAGATGCTATGAGTTCTGAGAATTCTTTTTTATTTTAGAAAAGAATTCTGCCCTGAGTTCCTCTATAACTCTCTGCTGGTTGCTTATTTACCCTCGATGCTATTAATTTGTATATTTGAGCTGAGCTAGTAGAAAAGAATTCCACTATGTTATCCTCTATGTTTTTCTCCTCTTGATTATTTACTATCCACACTATTAATTCATACATGTGAGCGAGCTAGTGTCCTCTGCACTTTTTGTGGGTGGGCATTGGTTTTCCTCCATATATTTCTGCATTTGATTCTTTACTGCAGATGTATTAATTCAGGGATTTCTTGTTTCATTTCCAATCTGAGTTCATCTATCCTTTTCTGCAGCTGTTTCTTTATTTCAGAAGCCACTGATTTATTTCTTTCAGCTGTGTGATTCCCAATTTGTTCTGCGTTAGTGTCCTCTGCACTGGTTATGGGTGGGCTTGTGGTCTGAGATTGAATTTTATTCCTTCTCATCATTTTGTGCAGCACTGTCTTCTGACCTTTGTTGTAGAACTTTGTTGTAGTTATAAAATTAGCAACTCCTGAAGTTCAGGTGCAGCTCTACAAAGTTTCAATTTATCCAGCTGTGCCTGTCTTGGGTCTGGCTGCTGTACTCAGCTCCTTCCTGTTGCTGCACTTTGGGGTGAACTTGTTATGACACTCTGGCAAGATTTTCTGCTCCTGGCCTAGCTGGGTGGTTCTATCATCTACACTCTTTGCAGGGATTGCAGCTGCAGGGTTTCACCCAGGCCTGAGCTGAGTCTGGAGTGGACAAGGTGGAGTAGGGGGAAGAAGCAGCTTGCCCACACACTAAATGGGCCAGGGCTAGGACTGGATGTGGGTATTTCCGGAACGTGGCAAAAATTTCTACTCTGCAGGGTGCGGTGGGGGGATACTACGGTGTCGGGGGGGGAGGTTCCAAGGGGGTGGAAGAGGATTTCTCCCACACTGCACCTGTGCTGGGAACAGTAGGTCCTGCCAGAGCAGGGTAGCCGGAAGCTCTCCCACACACTCACCGGGCCTGTGCTAGGACTGGGTCTGGAAGTTCCTGGAATGCAGCAGAAATTCCTTCTTTGCGGGAGTGTGCGGGAGGTGCTGCATAGTTGGATGACGTCCCAAGTGGGTGGAAGAGGGTCTCACCCACGCTGCACCTGGTTTGGGACCACTAGTTTCTGCTGGCCCATGATAGCCAGAAGGTCTCCCACACAGTCCCTGGGCCTGGGCTAGGACTGGTTCTGGGGGTTCCTGGACTGTGACAGAAATTCCTACTCAGTGGATGGGGTGGGGGAGGTGCTGCAGAGTGGTGGGGGGCATCCCAAGGGGGTGGAAGAGGGTCTCACCCATGCTGGGCCTGGGATGCCACCCGTAGGTCCCACTGGTACAAGGTATCTGGAATTTCTCCCACACACTCACCGGGCCTGGGCTAGGACTGGTTCTACAGATGCATTTTGAATGCATGGCATAAACTTTGAAAGTGACTACTCTTTTTTTTTTATTATCTAAGATGTCCTTTGTGAATATTCACTTAGGTATTTTTTCCATCTGGTCAGTGAATGTCACTGTTTTACTTTATGTTAGCAGAAGTATGGCTTTATTTGTGTTCCTAACTAATGGTCCTCCAAAACAGAATAGCTGTGCTTTAATATATTAAGACAGCTGATCATTACTCTTGAAAAATTATTCCTTTCATTGAGAACACTCTTTGTGAGGATCCTGGTTTCAGTTACACTAGGAAAAGTAAGAACAGCAAAGGAAGCTCCTGAGGTGAAGAAAGATCCAGTATGCTCTGTATTAATCGTGCCTCAGTGTGATAACAAGTAGTGTAACAAATGCATTTGATAATGTAATTTCTTTTCAAAAGACAGGTAAAAACGATTAATGGTTCACTAAAATTCATGTTAGACTCAACCCTGAAGAATTTGATTTCTATGTGACTCTTGTATTTATTCTGACAGTTTATTGTGCTTTGTTCTATAAAAATGCCACATTAATATTATTTCTGCTTTAGAAGCCCATCAGCTAAACTTTGTTGCTTTTTTAGATCATGAGGATTAAAGGATCCATGCTATTTTCTTGAGTGCTCTCATATTCTTAAATTGATAATTTCTTTTAGATGGACATTATTTATAAATCCACACTCAGCATTAGTGAGGGTCTTTGATTGTTGTGGTTAAAATGTTATCCCAGCAGAGCTGTGTTTACAAAGGAAGTTTCTAAGTGAAGTGACAGTTTATTCACCAAAGACCCAGTAAACTGTATTGTATTATATCAGTAAATGACTTGATTTATGTGACCACTTACATAGTAAAATCTTTGATTTCGAAAGTGGTTCTCTGCTATATTGTGATACAGAAGCTAGGGAATTTATTGAGGCTCTACGGATTTATGAAAGATAGGATATTTAATTTTAAACAACAATATGCTATTTCCTTGTACCCATGATTGCAATTTGACTATTATATTAGGTACTAGAAAATTAAAGTACTTTTTTTCTCAGAGAAAAAGAGACTTTCACAAGAGAATACACTTTCAATAACTTCTTTAAAAATATCTTAAGTTAACTAATGTAAAATTGTGTTAGATTATCATTTTTGAACAAAGGAAAATAATTAAATATTAGGACTAATACTACAAAATATAATTCAATCAATGAATTTTTGTATTTCATAGATACTAATAGTGTTTTCAGATGTTCTACGCTGTTTAGAAAGATTAGATATTGAATTTTTTTTTAGCTGGGGGGAAGTGTGGGTATTATTCAGGACCTTGTGCTTTCCAGGCAGGCACTTAAGATGCTGAGCTATCTCCCTGAGCCCCATGTATTAAAAATAGTATCAATGTACTTACAGCCAGGTTATATTTTTTGGATAGGAAAAACAAACAAAGAGATAATGTATATGATATGCTAGTCTATTAAAGAAACTTTTATTGAGTCAGGAACAGGAATTGTATAGGGTGGTCATAGAGGATTCCTCCAAAAATGAAAGAAGACAACTGAAGTATATGGAGAAGCAAAGCAGAGATATCAAACAGCAGATTTCCATGCTCAAAAGCAGGCTAAGGACCAAGGCCCTGAGCGATGGTGGCCTACAGGGAAGCCAGCGAGTCTGCACAGAATAAAGAGCCAAGGTTCGGGAAATTCGTTCCATCCAAAGGATGTGAAGGTGGGGCACACTGAACACAGTTTTAAACGCTTATTTAAAATGACTTTCTGGTGAGGCAATTTTAATGAAATAAATTTGAGTGTGTGTATTGCATGTTTCAGCTCCTTAAATTGTTAACCCAACGCTCGAAAAGCCATCAAAGCACATTAAAAGAGTCAATAAATGCTGGTGTATATTTAAAATTGTTTTAAGTGGTATACAAATGCTTAAAACATACCCCTGTTATTGGAACAGCATGTGATGTGTATTTCTCAATGGTCTAATTTATTTGTCTACTTACTTTGTGATACGTGGTCTCATTCTGTAGTTCAGTCTGGCATTAATCTCATTATGAGGCCTGGCAGGCTACAGACGCACAGTGATCCTGTTGGCTCTGCCCGTAAAGCACTATTACAAGCCTGTGCCACACACCTGGTGCATGTCAGGTGCAGAGTTTAAAGGAACCTCCGTCATTCGGAATTTAAAGAAGGTTCCATATATATAAATGCAGATGTGAATGAAAATATAATAAAAGCAGATCATTTGGTAACATCTCTGTTGATTGAATATTGGAGATGTTCTGTACTTTATAGAAATGTTTCATTCTGTAATTGATTATTTCATGTAAGTACAGTATAGATAATTACAAAATATGAAAATATTACGTGTCACTAACATGAGTTAACATTAGTGTGGAAAGGGGATTTAGAGAAGAAGGGAGGGAGGCAAGTGTAAAGTGGACAGGGCTAAAGAGATGCAAGCTGTGTGACACGCATGCACCTACTCCAGAAGAAAACTCTCAACTCACAAACATGCACTAATAAAACACTAGTGGTAAAGAAAATTTCACCACAAATTTTGTTTTCAACTCACTGCATGTTTTACATTCATTCTATTCCATCATTTTTCAATGCATAAAGTGAGTCACAGAGCAGTTACATATTTTCCACTACAAGGCCATGATGCAGTGAATGCAGTTGGGAGACTTGTCATGCACTCTTGTTTCTCATGCATGGCTTTTTACCACTGTGTTATTCCGTACCCCTACTTAGTTGTCCTTGTCACTAACTTTAACTGAATCATTACTCCTTTCAGCTCTCTGCCGGGAGCAGGGCACCTCTTGTAGGTCATGCAATTTGTTATGCAGCTTCTCAACACATTCTCCTCATTGGACCATCCTCATATGTGGAGCTCTCCTGTCCTCAACTGACCACTCACATACATTCACTTTCCTCTTCTGCATCTCTTCCTCCGAGAACTGTGTATGACTCACACAGTCCCTGGTAGATTTTCTTTGGTATGAGAAAAAGAGGTATCTAGGCTTTTCTTAGACTAGGACATTGATATATTAGATCACCTCCCAACACATTAAATGCAGTCTGCCTTGTTCATTTCTGACACCCTCTAATACTATGTGTAACACAAAGTAAGCAACGTGTACATGTTTTTGGAAATAATTTAGAAGCCAAAAAATAACCTGGTAAGAATATGTTGACTTGACATTCTTTTTGTAAACTGAGAGCATACAGTCAGAAGATTGCAGTGTGTAATTTTTGTTGTTTTGAAACATTAACTTAAATAATTTTATTCTAAATTAATCTTGACTTGCATGTACAAGAGTTTAACTATCTCCTCAAGAAGTTTTTATAGTCTAATTATCATCTCAAAGGCAGTAAAATCCTTTCACTTCTGTGGTTTACCTTGCAGAAGAATATGGGCACAGCATTCTCTGATTGCCACCAACTTACCATGTGCACATTTCTAAAATACAACAAAACTTTGACTATCAGTTCTTTTCAATATCTTGAGTTTCTATTTCTAACTCTATACAACTCTAATTGCATTATTGTAGTTTTCAAATGTATTTATTTTAAATGTTAGCATTTGGAGACTACTTAAAAGGGAATAAAATAATTTGTGAATTTTTGTAGGAATCTTTCTAAACTATTTGGAAAGCAGTATGGTTAATAGTGACAGTGCTTTTATTTGCAGGCAACTGTCAGCATGACAACATACAAGGGCAGTAATTATACATCGTAATTGGAAACATTGAGCTACGTGACTATATTCACAAAAATATTCATCTCTATTTCACCTTATATTTCACATTTTTTCATTGTTTATTCTTCAACTCCTTGCTGTGGAAGTCTCATATTGAATGTTTTAAGAGGTAAAAAACAAAATTATCCATTTAAAAGACCAGTGTAATGAGTACATGGTAGAGAAGTGAATAAATTATGGCTATTTCAAGGAAGAGTACAATGCTTTGAAATAAATATTGGCAGTTTGGATAGCAGAATAATGTGGAGAAATAAGATCTACTTCCTAAGCTAAAAGAAATCTAAATGATTATCTAGCCTGGTATAACAATATGGTATGGAAGCTGGGTATGGTAGTGCACACCTGTAGTCCCAAAAATTTGTTACGCTGAGGCAGGAGGATTGAAAGGTTGAGCTCAGGCTGTATAATTTAACAATTTATCATGATCATGTCTCAAAATGAAAAATAAAAAAATAGTTTGGAGATGTAGCTTAGTACAAGTGCTCTCGGTTCAATCCCTAATACTTAAAAGGGAATTTGTAGACAGAGTGATTATTTTGAATTCCTTAAGTGGACCCAGTATGCTTATAGGCATCCTTATAAGTGAAAGAGAGTGGCCAGCATTCCAGAGTTAGAGGGAGATTTAAAGATGCTCTGCAGCTGGTTTTGAAGAGGGCAGAAGGGGCCTAAGTCAAATGCACAGAATATCTGCCAGACAAAAAACACAAGAACATGGAGTTTCTCTTGGAATTTCCAGAAGGACACAACCATAATCCAGCACCTTGATTTTATCCTAGTAAAATCCCTATGGAAATGTCAAACTCCAGAAATATTTACCAATACACTTCTATTACTTTGCATCATTAGATTTCTGGTAAATTTTCACAGAAGCAATAGGAAATTAAAAACAGTTACAAGGTTGTGTCTAGAATGAATCTATAACACTGCTTCAAAAAATGTAATATTTATTGATTTTATTTTAACTAAATATAATATAACATATTTTCTCTAGCTTTCTTGAGGAAATAAACTCAAAAGCTGTTAAGTGAATTGCTTCCACTCCTATAGCTTTCTATTCATCAGCAGTGGTCACCAAGGAATTCTTTTACTCTTGTTGCTGTAAATTTTCTCTTAAATTTTTTCCATTTATTTTGAATTGATAATTTAAACTCATTTATTTATAAGACATCATCTTATTTCCCATCCACACAATATTAGTATTTATCTCTCTCTTTTTTTCTTGCCAGATATGTACAACTAGTGGCATTTCATAATTCAAGCTCATTGTGCATATCTGTATTTATCCTGATTATAAATGATGTGTAGTATTAGTTAGTGATGGCATATATTAGAATAAGAAGCAGCTAATGAGGAAAGCTCTCCTCTGCATATATTTATAAGTAACATTCACTTGACTTAATAACATCTCAGAAATGGAAAACTCATTAAAATTATTGAAAAACTGGATTATTTATCTTTTTCCCATTAAACTTGCTGTACTTGGTAGATGAAATTTAGAAAAAGAAAGAGAACAGAAATTATTACGGTGGGGGTTGCTTTACACACCATACATTGCAGTCATTAATGTCAAACCTCCAGTGACAGGGTATTCAGGACATTTTTAATAAATATTAGCTACAAGAAGGTGAAGACTATAATTCTCAGCTGTTAGTAGGCAAACACAAAAATATACAGAGCAGCCTCTTATATGATCTTAAAGTTCTACAAGCAACCTTATACTGTAAATCACTATTTTTCCTTCCATGATGGGAAAACTTTTTTTTTAAAGCAGTGATTCACTCTGTAGTTCAAGGTGGCCTTGTACTTCCATTGCACTGCAGGCTGCCCTTGAGCTTATAGCAGTTCTCCTGCCTCAGACTCCCAAGTGCTGGGCTTAGTTACACTCTACCACACCCAGGTGGGCAAACCTCTTGAAATGCATTTGTGTCTACTTATTTGAGCTTTCTACTCTGACACTAATTTGACAATTTCTATGTTTGAACTTTTGTAAATTTTACCTAAAATAAATTATCTTAAAAATAAACTGAATCTTCATTCCTTCCTGGTAGAGCAAGAAATTTACAGACAAGTGATATTTGTTCCAATTATAAATTCTTAACACATACATGGGTGAGACAGAAAGCTTCAGTACAAAAACAACATATCAGAGTAATAAAAATGAGTAATCATGTAGTACTGTTTTTTTCCATGTCACATTTTTATTCACATATTTTAATTGTAGTCTCATTGCCATTTGATTCAAATTCTTCACTTTGCTCTCATGTTTATTCTTCTTTTTTTATTTTCAAAATTTTATTGATAAACATATAGAAATGAGACAGTTTCAAATCAAATTGAAAGTACAGTTTCAACAAATAATACACTGCAAATATTCTTCTAAGTGGTTAATTGCTGTACAAGATGCAGACTTGTGATCCTACTTACAAACACCATTAGAAAAAATTATTCTATTCATTAAGAGAATGCAACTATATATCTATCCCAACCACT
>NW_004524778.1:2031103-2050221 GCF_000260255.1 Octodon degus
TTCTTCTTGTACCCCCTAATTTCATGGTATGTTATGTTTGTACCCTATCTTATCAGAGGTGACTTTAAGTATGGTGACTGTAGCCACTTCTATAAATTTGCTTCAGTTAATTCTATGACCGTACTTTGTACAATTATGATGATGCGATTTGTAATAATTGTTGTATTAATTAATATATGCATTAAGTAAATTTTGATGATTCAATGTTCTAAACATTCAGTGGGGAGCTGCTGAAGCTGGTGAAGGATCACGTATGCAGGCCTAAAGTCAGGCCAGCCCCAAGAACACAGAGAGCATGAGGAGAGCACCTACAGAAGCCATTCTCGCTCTCAGAATGTGTGGTGTCCAGGTGAGCCAGAAAAACAGGTTCCTTGGCAGAAGGGTTGAAATTGACATCAACCTCCCACAATCAGTGGATAAATAAATACACTGTAGTCATTAGTAAATTCCTTTCTCTCATCAGGAAAGAAGGCTCTATCTGATCCCAGCTTTCTGCATTCTTACTTGAGTTTTCAATTTTTCATTCTCCACTAATCTCCCCTCAAGGAATTTCAAGAGCTGCCCTGGCTGGCAACATTCTGGAAAGCTGAGGCAGAAAAGTCACAAGTTTGAGGTACCCCAGACCACCTAATGATTTAGTGATATTCTGTCTCTAAAATAGTCTTCTAAAGAAAATGCAATGTATATTCATAATATAATAATCACTCAGTTTTGAAAAAGAAAGGATTTTTGTTTCTTACAAAAGAATGGATGAACCTGGGACATATGAAGGTAAATGACAAAAGCCAGGGCAGAAAGACACATGATCTCATTTACTTATGGCATCTAAAATTGTTAATCTCACTCATGTAGATAGAAACCAGTTATACTCTGTGTTGGTTACTAACTTGTATTGAGTAGAACTGAGGCAATACCTCACAGGACAAGTTATGTGCACACACTTTACTTTGTTCACATATGAGTAGGCGGCAAAGTATACCATAGCTTATGAATGATTCCTTATGAATCATTCCCTTCATGCTCAAGAAAGCTACCAAGGGAAGGTGCATTGTCAACCACACACACACACACACACACACACACACACACACACACCCCTGCCTGCATCACCATGGCACAGATTTGAGCTAGCTGGCCCTTTGATGTGTTCCATGGAGGCATAGGAGTCCCTGAGAAAGTCCTCATAGGATGTCCTGCTCCCAGTAGAGAGAGAAACAAAGTCAAGGCTGTCCAAAGCGATTCCTCTCCAACTGAGTATATGTTGACCTTTCTAGAAGGTAATGACTTCCCTTAATTTCTCAACTGTTTCATTTATAATCTAAATCACTTCAGGGGAAAAAAGTCTTTGAAGCACATCATTAAGTGAATAAGCAAAAATTAAAGATGAAATGCTTCAGAAGGAATGGAACTCTCTAGTTCAGCAGAAGTGACTAAAAAGATAAGAACAGAGTATGTGACCTGGACATTAATGATTCTGCTATAATCCACACAAGGACCATTCATATTAAAGCTCCTGTTTTCCTCACTTCCTTTTCTATACCAGATACATTGAGGAAGATCATGGTCATCATTCATTAGAAATAACTGAAAGAAAAGTGCAAAATGTAGGAAAAAGAGTCAGGCATACTGGTAGTAATCTATGAGATACAAATAAGGGGATACACAGAGTTACCATGATATACAAGATGGGGAAATTTTTCAGGCCATGAACAAGCAGAAGGTAAATACCAGCAAGGTCTCAAACACTCCTTAATTCAAGTAAGAGAGCTGAGAGCCTGAGAGAGCCACGTTGTGAATCTGGCAGTAACAGGGAAGGCACTTGGGAAGAAAACTCCATACACAAAAATTCAGAGCACACAGAATTGCACACACATATTCACTCAAATGCTGGTCAGTGCAGACATTAGAGGAAACTTGCTGAGAACAATAAATAGCATTTTATATAATGGGAACCACCACCATAATTCCCCAACAATACCACTAATCTCTGGATTTCTCTGTATGCACAGTAAGGCTAGTGATTTACTCTTCTGCACAGAGAATGGGATATCCAGCATCTTATTTGACTTTTCTTATTAACTGCTTCAGGTCAGAGGTCCTGGTAGTGGATCAACAATGCTAAATAAGTTGATACTAATTATTCAGCAAAAAGTCAGAAATGGCCAGAGGATAGAATAACAACCCTAGTTAAACATCTTTACATGTACTAGAACCAGAACTCTGTTTATCTCTTGAACTTCTCAGAATCTAAATCTCAGGGGAGTGAAGGAATATAATGTACAGAATCTGCATAAACTCAGAAAAAGCTTTAGGTGTTTTCCTTTACACAGTGTACAGTAGGTAGCTAAGCATCTACAGTTGTCTAAGATTTATTAGAAGAATATTTATTGGCAGAGATTCCTGAGAAAATGGTTTAGCGCAAGTGACTGCTACAGGTTCTGAGAATTAATTTGAATTTCAGAATCCAGAGAAGGTTCATTGAACCTTACATTGAACAATCTCAACACATGGTATCTACCATTCCGTAAGCCAATTATCAGTTGTGAAAGCTCAGGCCCATCGCTTCTTAGCCTCCAGCTACTGTTGATCTTAATGATGAAAATGATTGATCCAGCAGTAGATCTTGGTTTTGAAGCCATATCCTCTGGGTCATATTGGAAAATATAGTTAGAATTTAAATTTCTCAATCATTTGTAAAACAGTCCCTTCCAAAGATTCTGTTTCCTGAGTTTCCTTCCTTCCTCAATACTATGGCAAATCTGTAATACAGCAATAATCTTATCTAGTATAGTCTCTTTTTGTTTACTTGCCTCTGAGAAACAGGCCTGCAGGAGGGGACATGATCTCTAGGCCTCCAGTTGGACTTGTAGGAGGCATTATTGTGAGTTCTAGGTCTTCAGCTGTACTTAGGCAGGATTACTTGGGGATCCAGGTGCTCAACTAGATTCCTTGATCTTCACTGTGTGGACAGATTTCCTGCACTCTCTTTTTGTATGTGATTCTTTAGGGTGACTATTATAAATAAACTTATAAAATATGTGTCTGCATTGTATTGTTCCCCTTGCAAGCCCCAAACTATGATAGACAAGAATCAAACAATCATAAAATCTTTTTTTTTTTAAATTTTAAGACAAGGTGTACAGGGTCTCACTACATAGATTGGACTCCTAGTAATCCTCCTGTTTACAGCCACCCAAGTGCTGGGATTACAAGTGCACGCCACCACGCCCAGTCTCAATCGCTGTCTCAGCACGCCCCAGAGGCAGAGCCAGCACTACAGGCCAAAGGATCGAATTCTCAGCCCCTGCGTCTGCCTAAGCAGGTGCTTTAAACCACTGAGCTATTTGTTCAGCCCCATAAAATCAATTTAATTCAGCTGTTTATTTCATAGCTGTCCAGTATTAACTCTCTTACAAAGAAAAGATCCACTCTAACCTGTATTTCCTTTGTTTCTGCTGCTAACAAATTATCAGACCTTGTAACACTTTTCTGCCAGTAATCTATCTTTCTTTAATGGCAGGGAATTTTATTTTTTGCTAAGATCCAAACCAAGTTATCTTTCTATAAACAAGGGCGTATGCAGGGAGAATATACAATAAGAAGAGCACCCTTTTATAAGCTCATCTTCCTGGAAGGTGTTCTCTTCTCCCTTGGATTCTTCTAGCAATAGTGGAGGTCAGATAGAAGTTGTACTTTTCTGGCAATGAAGGTGGTGCTGCTCATACCATCAAGGTGAAATTAAGGGATTTCCATGTGCAAGTGTGTCAAATGGAACAAGCCACGTGTCCCTCTCCCTAATGACCAGTCCCTGGGTTTAATATAGGTCATATGTTAAATGCCTGTGTGGGTTTTTTTTTTTTTTTAATGATTATGATTTTTATCTTCCTGTTGGTTTCTGAGGCCTGATTTGTGTGACACCCTACCCTATGACTTCAAAAGTTAAGTCACAGAAAACTGAGCCAGGAGGCTTTCTGGCTTCCCTGGTGTCTTGATCTGCCACTTAGCTCACATAAGCTTGTTTTATTTAAGGCTTCTATGGTGCATGGAGACCAATCAACCTGCAAATCTTCATAATTTTTATAAGTTTCATTCTGTTCAAGTGCTAGCACTGGAATATGCCAGAGTGGTTCCCCTGCTCTTGTGCTTATTGCAGTACTTCACAAATCATAAGATTGTGATGTGATCTCATGGCACTCTCTGAGTTAATACCCCACTGCCTTCCATCAGAGCATCTTTTTGACAACTGAAAGAAGAGAAACTAAACAGAGAACATGTTTTCTAGGACCGCACAACTAAAACTGACTTGTTTGGAGTCTCACTAAAAACAGAAACAGTCAATTCTTTCTGAAAATTTTTGTCCAGTCTTACACTTTATGTAAGAAAGTGTCAATGTTGCTTGGTGTAGGATGTAAGATATTATCAGCTGAACAGTCCATCTATTTTTCCTCTCTGTTTTTGATTGTTATATCTTTATTTATCTACTTATTTATTTGAGGCAGGGGTCTCACTGTGTTGTACAGCCTGGCCTTGAACTTGTGGTGAGTCTCTTACTTCAGCTTCCTAAGTGATGGGATTATAGGCACATGCCACCATGCCTGGATACCACCCTATTTACTACACTTAGTTTTGTCATTCTGTAATCATCTTATTCATAGTATTTTTCATTTTATGCATGCTCCAGCTTGCATTTATAGTCTTTTAAAAATGTAGAATAAATGCAATTTCCCAGACAATCAAATTATCAACTATTTTCTATCTAATATAAAATCAGAATAAATCATAACAATAAGATTATAATGAATAAAAACAATATGTACTTTTTTATCCATAGTCTTTTAAATTTCAATTCAGCAATGTTTGGGATGAAAGTGCATAAGTTTGTATTTGTAGTAGTGATAGATAAACAATATACATGTATAAAATAAGCACTTATTTTTTAATAAAATGGAAAAGATAAGATAGCTTTTCTATCACTTATGATGAAATAGTTATATTTTATTGTTGTAAATAAATAAAAATATTTTCTCATTAAATAAATTTATGTTTACTATTCAAAAAGGAAATGATATCCAACAAGAGTTACTGATTTGTGAACAGGAAATATCATGAACATTATATGAAAATATTGAATTATATTATATGAAAATTTTGTAGGTAAAATTTACCATTCACGTGTTTGTGAATATCACATGAATGTTAAAGGTACCACTTTATTGGAATTTACAATCATAACTTTATTATTGCAGATTGATTAAAATTTTGTGCTGAGAAATCTTGAAATCTACACTAAATTTCACTTTTTTCTTAAAATCATGTCCAACATTTAAAACATCTAAATATAAATTGAATTAATTTAACAAATAATATGAATCAAATATTGACTTGGGATATTATAATTCTGTGATAATCCAAAACATTTTTTAAAAAAATTAGACAGAATTGTAGGATCCTTTTTTAAATACATTATTTTAGTTTATATCTAACTCATAACATTACTTACAGATATAGCAGTGTGTGACATTTTTTTAGAATAACACCAGCATCAGCCCAGTCCTTCCGCATATATGAACCTTCATAATTGTACAGTCTATGGACTCATCTTTCAGAAAATAGCTTTGTATTGATCTAATCTGTATTAAAAAATATTTTGAAGAGAACACTATCTCCAAGAATCTGATCCACTTGTAAGACGACTAGTGAGGGAGTGTATGATATCTCAAAGGTCATCAGATATCACTAGAGGCACCAACAAGTCATAATTAACTTTGTAATTTAAGAAGAGAACAACAGGGTCACCAATAATACATTCTGGGAAGGCAGCCAGGACACTACCATGGGAGTCATGATGCCAAGACATAAATTGAGTAGGTTGGACCTGCAGTGTATGCTGATCAGAAGTGAGGAGGCTATTAAGGTGGCAAGGGAGTGATAAATTCCTAATAAGGTGTGCAGATGTCTCTAAAAGACAGAAGCATTAGCCTTCAGCTTGATGACAACAGCATACGTGCTTTCAAATTGACATGACCCTCTTGGAGAATCAGTTCCCTACAGTACTGTTCCCCAACAACTGGTGATTTCAGCCTGAGGGTGAATTGTGAGTCCAGTTGCCTGGACTTGGCATGAAACAAGCAGTGTGATCCGAGTTAGAGTCTGTAAGAATACAATGAAACAGTCTTTCAGTCAATTTTTTGGGCTCGAAAATTTTAAACTGTCACACAACTTAAGGATAGTCTGTCACTAGAAACATTTAATAGAAACATGTATTTTAAGAAAGAGATGATACTTCTTTACAATATTCTGCATAGATAACTTGATTTTTCTTTCCTCATTCCTTCACATCATTCCTGCCTACCTTGCACCTCTGTTATCAGGTCTCAAGAGTAGGCAGGATGGAGAGAGGTGATGCTGCTTAAACACTGAGAAAAGCCAACGTTTACTCATTATTAACTTTTCAATACTTTTTACCTCCAACAGCGCTTCCCTGGAATCTTTTTCATCTGTTCCCTCTTCTTGGCTGTATGATTCTGTCCCATGCTTCTGGCTTATGCAACTAGCTTGATGTTTTGTTTTCAAGGAGATTCAGCTCCCTTTTTTTTTTTTTTTTCTGGAACTGGGGATTGAACTCAGACCCTTGCTCTTGCTAGGCAAGCACTTATTCTATTGAGCTGGATTTAAAAAATAATATCTCCCTAGTACTTCAGCTCCCTATCATGCACAGATTCATCTCTATTCTGACAAGGTGGAAACACTGGACAGCAGATCATAAAACTAAAGGCATATTTTGAGAATAATCATCTTGCATATTTTTCACAGTCAAATAAAATCAAAATCTTGGACACAAATTTAGTGTCAACATTTCAAGGATGTTTTACTCAAATCTTGCCTAAGGGAAATAGTTTTTCTCAAGCTTACAACACTTACAATCCCTCAGAGTTATAAAAGTAGCTTTGTTTCATCATCAAGCCACTTTTAAAATCAAAATTTTCCAACAAATACCTAACTAAGAAAAATTCACATTAATCCTTGTGTACCCAACAATCAGTTTCAACCAGCTACGATAGAAAATCTTGCTTCATCTCACAACTACCCATTCCTCTTCCACTGTACTTATTTGAAATTCCATTTTACAATGTCTTCCATAACTCATTTGACAGAATATCTTCTGTTGTTTCATGTCAACCTATGCCATACAATCACAGATAACTTATAACTGCTATTACTCGGTAAGTTAATTGTGATTATAGAAAATCATCCAAGCATATATACTGGTTAAAAGACAGACCTATCTGAAAAAGTTTCTGCTGGTTAATGCTGGGGGAGCTCTGAATTTTATCTACCTGCTCTTTTACCCCTTGGGGTTCACAGCAAGATACTTCATTTACTTCATATTGGCATTTGAGTGACATTAGAGGCAATCAAAGTTTTTAACATTATGAAGCAGAGCTTCTTTAAATTTCACAGCACAAAATCACATTCAGATGGGGAAATAAAGAGAGTTTACAGCCATGTTTGCATAAAAGAAATGTGAAAAACTTGAAGATGCCCTAATAAAGTTCATATTATTGTGAACTCTCCCTCTCTGGAGAACTACAGTATCATTGTCTTTATTCTTCTCATGAATTTTCATTAGAAGATTCAAATTTGTTTTTACTCTGGAACATTAGTTTGAAATCAGAATAAACAAAAATAACAGTCTGATATGCAAATATAAAACAATTCTGAGGAAAGGAAATGACTGATATGTCTGGAAGAATGCTAATGAAAACATAATGGAAGTGAAATCTATCTTAGATAGTCATATTCAGACGAATTTTAAATTTTCTTTTTCTGTCACACAAAATTCAGAGATTATCAGAAAATACAAAAGACTCTCAGATTCTTTCAAAATAGGAGAATCTGTGGCTCTTAGAATAGCACACAAATTAAAGAGACAAAGAAGAAATAACTGCAAGTACACATATTAGTTTTTAATATTGAACATATTGAGTTATTATACTTGTAGTTTTTTTTAAATTGCATTAATACATTTTAAAGGTGGTAAAAAAGTCTTTCATTTATCTCTGACTTACTTAGTTTACTTTTTCAGGCTTCTAAACTTCTCAAAAATTACTGAAACTGAGGAAGTTACAGGACTCAAGAAGGAGTAGTGCCCCAGTACAATGTCCCTATTACAACAAGAAAGCAATCAGCACTCTAGGCATGGTCAGCAATACCACTGGTGGGGCAGAAGTCAATTAGCAACAACTCTCATATACTTTCCTAATACACTCTTACTCTTTTTTTTTAAATTTTTTTTATTTATTTGAGAGAGAGAGAGAGAGAGAGAGAGAGAGAGAGAGAGAGGTGTGTGTGGCCAGCTCAGCCCACCAGAGGGCGGGGCTGGCTGGCATGTGGTGCTGGGGGATTGAACCGCGGTCCCTGATGCTTTGCTAAGCTTGTTCTAAGTAGGTGCTTTAGACCACTGAGCCATCTCTCCAGCCCCTTTTTTATTTTTTATTTTTTTTAAATTTTTATTTACACTCTTACTCTTAGGATGCATGAAGAATGATTTTTGACAGCTTCAGTTTCTTCTAAAGAATTGTTTGATTTTCTATATGACAACTATTTCTTAAGAAATCTATGACCTCCTGACTCCTGTTTTCCAACTCCAGGCAGTGACCAGGCCAGCACGTGGGTCAGCACGCTGCAGCAGGAAGAATCCAAGCACACAAGCAAGACCCAAGTCAGGCCCATCTGGTTGAGTTCAAAATTGGTAGATCTGGACCCGGTAAGTTGAGACACACTGCTAGACCCAAATCTATGAAAGCATCCTCTCTCTCAATCTCTCTCTCTCTCTCTCTCTCTCTCTCTCTCTCTCTCTCTCTCCCCTCTCTCTCTACCCTCTCTTTCTCCCTCTCCCTCTCTCTCTGCCTCTCTTTCTTTCTCTCTCTCAATTGAGAGAGAGGGGGCAACAGATATATGGAGTGAAAGTTTGCCTAGAAGTCTCCAGTTACATCAAGGGAGGTGATCAGACAGATCTTAGGGAGCCAACCAATTTAAATACAAATTCCCAACATTATATCTGCTTAGCTATACAGTCATAATGCTTTCCCTTATGGTCTAAAATAAAAACCCATTAATTACAAAAGATTGTCAATTGCTAAATTTCACTAGCCATTATCAGTGTTGCTAATTGTATTGCTGTAAATACAAAACTGAAATTGCCTTAGCCACATATTCTCCCTTGGGTAATAATATCAGTAGGAGCTAACATAACTACTACAACAAAGCTCTACACCAAAATCAGAGGACAGAGCTGTATAAAATGATAAAGACAAGGAGAAAAATATAGTCTCAGGCCCTGAGCCCACTCAGAAAAATGCAGAAGACACTAACATTGAAGAAATTGAAAGACACACTCCTGAAATCCCTAAAATAATAGCATCTGAAGTAAGAAACAAAATGGAAAAAAAGGGTATAGAGGATATCATATCAGAAATAAGTGCCAAAGTAAAAAAAAAAAATGATAACTCTAATGACAGAATTACTGAGTGCTTCTAAAGAAGACACCGAAAAAAAAGAGAATAATGGAAAATTGATGGAATCTTTGAATGAGCACTATAGGTAAGAAATAGAATGTGTGAAGCAGATTCAAAGAGATATACAGGAAATTAAAACCTCAGTCACAAGCTGGCACAGCCATTTGAATGAAAGTGAAGATAGACAGACCTCGAAGACAACATTGCAGTTAGTGAAAAGGTAGGAAAAGGCCTCTTAAAACAACTAGGATGCAGAAAAACTAATTCAACATCTGCAAGAAAATGCAAAGATGAACAAAATAAAGCTAATAGGCATCAATGAGAAAAAAGACCTCCATACAGAAAATACAAAAAGAATATGGGCAAAAGCAATAGCAGAAAATTGTGAAATATGGGGAAACAATCTAACACTCAGGTAACTGAAGCATACAGAACTCCAAAAGACATCAATCCAATTAAAAAACACACCCAGACATATAATAATCCAGAAATCCAGCACAAGAACACTATACTGAAAGCCACTAGAGAGAAGTAAAAGATCACATATAAAGGAAAAGCCATCAGAATAATGGAAGATTTCTTTTCACAAACGCTCAAGTCAAAAAGAGCATGAAGCAATATATGTACTTCAAGTTTTGCTAAAAAACAAATTCCAACCCAGACTGATATACCCTGCAGAACTGTCTTCCAAGTTTAGTGGCGAAGTGGACTATTTATGATGAAAAACAGCTAAAGAATTTCATAATGACAAAGCCCATCCTACACAGACTACTAAAAGATATTCTACAGAGGGATAAAAGCAACCACAGCCCTATGACTTAGAATGGAAAGAACCCACCAAATAGGGCATATATTTAAATACATGATAAAAATAGGTAACTAACAGCAGGAAAAAAACATGTCAAACATAAGTCAATACATCTCATTTATAACCATCAATGTAAATGGATTCAATTCACTAATTAAAAGAAATAGACTGGCAGAATGGACTAGAAATAAAAATCCAACAATATGCTGCATACAAGAAACACACTTAGCTCATGAAGAAATTTTCAGGCTGAAAGTTAAAGGATGGAAATGATACTACATGACCTAGGACCTCACAAAAATACAGGGTTTATAAATCCTGTTCCCAAACAATCTGAACTTCAAACCAAAAATGATCAAATTAGGGCCTGGGAAGATAACTCAGTAGAATAAGTGCTTGCCTTTCAAGTGCAGAGTCCTGAGTTCAGTCCCCCATACTGAAAAAAAAAGATCAAATGAAATAAGGATGCTACATACTGGTCTGGGGAAAAATATAAGAGAAAGAGGTCACAGCCATACATATCTATGCACCAAACACAGGAGCACACAACTATATATGACAAATCTCAAAGGCCATGGAAAATCTAATATCCTATACCACAATCTTATCAGGAGACTTGAAAACCCCTTTATCCATAAAGGATAGGTCAAATAGACAAAAAGTTAGTGAAGATGTAGCAGAAATGAACCAAACCTTTAATCAAATGGATTTAGTGTATGTATAGCTAGTATTCCACCCACCCACAGCTCAATACACATTCTTTTCAGCTGGACATGGCTTATTTCGTAAAATAGACCACATACTAGTCTGTAGGTCATGCTTAAGTATATGAAAGAAAACAGAAATTTTCCCATACATATTATATGAACACAGTTCAATGAAACTACAAATAATTTACAAAAGAAACCACAAAACCCCATAAACACACAGAAATTCAATAACACCTTTCTCAGCAACCAATGTGTTACAGGTGAAATTAAATGAGATATTAAACAATATCTACAATTCAATGAAAATTCAAGCACAAATTATTGGAATTTATGGGATTCAAGGAAAGCAGTTCTTAGAGGGAAGTTTATAGCTGTGAACTTACACATTAGGAAAACAGAACAGGAATAAATAAATACTCTAATACAGCAACTTAGGCATTTAGAAAAAGAAGATCATGCCCAACACCCAAAGATGGGAGGAAATTATTATAAAGATTAGAGCAGAGGGCCAGCCAAATAGCTCAATGCATTAAAGCACCTGTGTAGGCAGACTCAGGTGCTGGGAATTCAATCCTCAGGCCTGCTGTGCCGACCCCACACCCGGAGCATGCTGAATCTAATTGAGTCTAGGCGTGGTGGTGTGCACTTACAATTCAAGCATTTGGGAGGCTGTAAACAGGAGGATCACTTCGAGTCAGATCTCTGCACTGAGACCTTATATACCCTGCATATGTTAAAGAAAAAAAGATTAGAGCAGAAATTAATACAATTGAGACAAAGAAAACAACACAAAGAATTAACAAACCAAAAATCTGGTTCTTCAGATTAAATGAAACTGATAAGCCCCTAGGTAACCTCACCAAAAAGAGGAAAGAGAAAACACAAATTCAAGCAATAAGGAATGAAAAAGGTGAAATAACTACAGACTCTGCAGAAATTCAGATGACCATCAATAGCTGCATAAAACATCTTACTCTCACAGGGATGAAGATATAGAAGAAATGAAAAGATGTTTAGAAAGGTACAAATTACCAAAAATGAATCAAGAAGATAAAGAACTCTCAATAATCCAATCTCAAACAACTAACTGAAAATATAATGAAAAACTTACCAACAAAGGAAAGCTGAGGTCTGGATGAATTCACAACTGAATTCCACAAGAAACGAACAGAAGATATAATCCCAATACTCCTCAAAATCTTCTATGACATTGAAAAGGAAGGAATATTCCCAAAATAATTATTGGAGGCAGGTAACATACTGATACTAGAACCAGAGAAAGATTCAACTAAAAGAGAACCACAGGCCAGTCTCTTTCACGAACATAGATGCAAAAATCCTCAATAAAATCCTAGCAAATAGAATACAGAAAATCATTAAGAATATCATGCCCCATGACTAGGTAGGGTGCATCCTAGGGATGCAAGGATGGTTCAACATAGGCAAATACATAAAACACTATATTAATAGAGCCAAACCCATTAACCACGTGATCATCTCAACTGATGTAGAAAATGCTTTTGACAAAGTTCAACACATATTCATGTTTAAAGTCCTACAGAAAATTGGAATAGATGTCCTCTACCTCAATATGATAAAAGCCATCTATGACAACCCAATGGCTAGCATAATTCTAAATGGAGAAAACTGAAATCTTTTCCTCTCCGATCTGGTACAAGACAAGGATGTCCTCTATCACCACTCCTATTAAACATAGTTCTGGAATCATTAACTAGAGCCATTAGACAAGAGAGAGAAATAAAAGGAATAAGAATAGGTAAAGAAGGAGTGAAATGATCATTATTTGCAGAAGACATGATACTCTACATGAAAGACCCAAAAGATTCCACCAAGAAGTGACTAGAATTAATACACAAATTCAGTAGCTTAGCATGATAGAAAGCCAATACACTAAAGTCAATAGAATTCTTCTTAATAGATAATAAAAATGCTAAGAAAGAAATTAGAGAAACAGTACCATTTATGATAGCACTATGGAAAATGAAATATTTAGGGATCAATTTAATGAAAGAAGTAAAAGATTTATTCGGTGAAAATTATAGTACTATGAAAAAAGAGATCGCAGAGTATTTCAGAAAAAGGAAAGATACTCTTTGCTCGTGGATAGGAAGGACCAACATTGTTAACATGGCCATACTCCCAAAATTGTTATACAGTTTTAATATAATCTCTTTAAAAATACCATCACCATACTTCAGAGAGCTAGAGAAATCATTCCTAATATTTATTTGGAACCAGAAAGACCTAGAATAACAAAGGTTATTCTAAAGATCAAGCTTCTCAGAGGAAATTAAAGAAGCAAATAAATATATGAAAAAATGCTGCACATCACTAGCCATCAGCGAAATGCAAATTAAAACAATATTGAGATATCATCTCACCCCAGAAAGAATGGCTATCATAAAGAAATCACCCAACAACAAATATTGGAGGGGCTGTGGGGAAAAAGTAACCCTTCTCCACTGCTATTGGGAATGTAGACCGGTGTAACTGTTATGGAAATCAGTGTGGAGACTCCTTAGAAAAGTTGGACTGGAAATCCCATTTAAACCAGCTATTCCTCTACTGGGAATTTTCCCAGAGGATCTGAAAACATCATAGTATAGGGATATATGTGTTCCTATGCTTATAGCAGCACAATTTGTGATAGCCAAATCTTGGAAACAACCAAGATGCCCATCATCTGAGGAATGATTGAAAAAGATATGGTATTTTTACACAATGGAGTATTATTCAGCTATTAAGAATGATAAACTCAAAGCCTTTATATTGAAGTGGATGCCACTTGAACATATACTTATAAGTGAAATAAACCAGACACACATGTGTAAGTATCGTATAGTCTCCCTAGTATAAGAACTCAAAAGAAGAAATACAAATACAAAGGTATAATACAAGTAAGAGGGAAGCAGGATCTCAAGGACTAATCAGGAGAGGGAAAGAAGAAGAGTTAGGAAACATGACAATGTCAAGACATACATTTATATGTAGAAGATGGGTAAGGCAATGATCCTGAGAATCTCCAGAAGATTTTTTTATTCTAGCAGTTAATTGGAAAGATTCTCACCCTGACTAACTATATATACTAATACCTGTAAACTAAGCTACTGCACTGCAGATGGTAATCTATAATAGTAGTTTTATGCTTAGAGTGCCTGTCATTCTGGTCTTCTGAATACGGGCTTCTTGTCATGGCATGCCACTTGTTGCTATGATGTCTCTCAGGTAGATGGTTGTTCAAAAAGAAGGGGGTGGTGAATGAAAGCAAAAGACAGGAAAAAGAATATTGTGGGACTGTCCTGCTTCAAGATTGTATATGATGAGATATTTGAACTTATTTGTAAACATAAGAAGTATATAATTGTTTATGCCTACTTATAAAATATATTCTAATTTTTAAATGTTTTCTTATCATATTCTATAGGGACTTAAAGTTCAACATATCAATACTTGATGAAAAATACCTGTTCCTTATTATGCCTAAGATGTTTGATATGCAAACAGATAGTAAGGTTAAGCTTAACAGCTGAAGTTGTATGGTAATAACAATAAGCTTGTCTTCTGGAATGGTAACAATCTAAGTTTGCAGACCAAAATTAGATGAAAAGGAGGGCTGCAAGGAAAGCCAACATTTTGGCCCTAGCCTTCTAAGGTCAATTAAAACTCAGGACATATGAGAACTTGTATTGTGAGGACATGTAACTCGGCAGTGTCCCAAATTTTCTGATCAAGAAGATTATGGGGCCAAAGAGGAAAGTGATCGATGATGTAGAGTGTGCCTAGGGAGAGTCACATGGAGAGAAAACATTCTCTCAGGCTTTTACAGAGAGCAATTTGGCCAGGCAATGGCCATGACTCATCTACATGCCTACACTGACAAACAATCTGGATCTCAGGATAAATCCTGAGGGATATTTCACTGACCTTATCAAACCCAAAAGTTACAACTCTTGTTGCATAGGTCCTGTTTTACCTTGGTCTTAATCATCCAGCCAAAAATCATGAAAATGAAATATAGGAAGTAAAGCCACGATGTTATGTTGAGCTGTAGGTGACACAGGTCAACAATTTCTGACATTGCCCGTGAAGTGGAAGACCCAATACTATTATGGGCTACTGAACTCTTTTAGATTATTTTGCTGAGTTAACACACCTATAATTTTCAAATAACAGAACTTAACAAAAAAGGTATACAGATGAATGTCCATTTTGTATTCAAAGTGGTTAGCATAGACATATAGTTACATTCTCTTAATGAATAGAGTGATTTGTTCTAATGGCGTTTGTAGATAGGCTATCATGTCTGCATCTTGTACAGCAAGTAACCACTGGGAGGAATGTATGCAGTGTGTTAATTATTGAAACTCTCCTACCAATTTGATTTGAAACTGTCTCATTGCTATTTGTTTATCAATAAAATTATTGAAAAAAAGGGAAAAAGTGGATTAAAGGTCTAAATATTAAAATAAAAATACTAAATCTTCTTGCAGAGAATGTGGGTGAAAATCTTGCAGACATAGGGGTAGGCAAATAGTTTATGAACAAAAATCAAACTGCATGGGAAATATTTGAAACAATTAACAACTGGGACCTCCTCTTATTGAGAAGTTTTTGCACATCAAAGGAAATTACCAACAGATTGAAAAGACAAACCACCAATTTGGATAAAATCTTAACTAATAAACACTCAGACCAGAGTCTTTTATGTAGAATTTATAAAGAATAAAAAATATTAGTGTTCCAAAATTTAAAGACTCAATCCAAAATTGCGCATCTGAGATGAACACACACTTCTTAGAGGAAGAAATATGATGTAAACAAATACATTAAAAAGTGCTCCACCTCACTAGATATTTGTGAAATACAAATTAATACAACATTGAAATACCATCTCACCCCAGGAAGAATGGTTATCATAAAGAAATTAACCAACAACAAATGTTGCAGAGTCTGCAAGAAAAATGCACCCTTCTCCACTGCTGGTGGGAATGTAGATTGGTGCAACCATTATGGAGATCTGTGTGGAGACTCCTCAAAAAACTATGATGGGAAATCCCATTCAATCCAGCTATCTGCCTTTTAAGAATTTTCCCAAAAGAAATGAAAACATCACATCATAGTGATATATGTGCCCATATGTTTATAGCAGCACAATTTGTGATAGTCAAATCTTGGAAATAACCAAAATGCTTATCACCTGGGGAATGGGTGAAAAACATATGGTGGTATTATACAATGTAGTATTACTCAGTTATAAACAAAAATAAACTCAAAGCCTTCTTAGGTAAGTGGATGCAATTTAATATATATTCATAAGTGAAATAAACCTCAAGCACATGTGTTAATATATTGTCTCCCTAGTGTAAGAACTCAAAAGAAGAAATAAAAATTGAAAGGTATAATACTGTTTAAGGCAAAGAGAGCACATAAGGATTAAACAATGGTGAGAGAGAAAAGAGAAGAATTAGGACATAAGGCCAGAACAAAAACCTTACATTTATATAACCAAGATGATTAAGGCAATGGTCCTAAAAATCTCCATCAGGTTTTTGAAAATATCACTTAATTAGAATTTTCACACTGTGTAACTATTTATGCTGATATCTGTGAACTAAGAAACTCCACTAAGGACAGTAATGTGTAATACTAAACCATTTATTTGGGTCTTCTAAATGTGTAGTGCTTCTAATGTCATATCAATTATTGCTGTACTCTCTTTAAAGTAAATATTTGTTAGAAAAAAGTAATAAAAGAAAATGTCAAGAAAAACAGTCAGGGTGGTTGTGCTACAATATTGTTACATAGATTGATTTCTAAATATCTGTGTAAAAAATCCCCAATTTTTTTACATGCTATAGGGATTTAAATTTTAGAATATCAATAGTTTTTGGAAAATAGCAGTTCCATTTTATGTCTAAGGTGTTTGATATTCAGACAGATAATGTTGTTAAGCTTAACTCCCTCTGTTATAGGCAATAAGATCATTAAGCTTCTGTTCTGGATGTTTAACAACTGAAGTTTGAAGACCAAAAATTAGAGAGATAGATAGAATATTCTAAAAGGATAGCAAATATTTTGACCCTAGCCTTTAAAAAGATCAGTGAGAACTCAGACCATAAAAGAACCTCTGCTGTGACATCTTGTAACCCAATGGTGTCCCAAATTTTCTGATCAAAGAGATTATGGTGCCAAAGAGGAAAGTGATCGACAATGTATAGTGTGCCTAAGGAGAGTCACCTAGAGAGAAAAAGTTCTCTCAGGCTTTCAAAGAGAGCAAATTTATCAAACAATGGTTGTGACTCATCCAGATGGCTGCCCCTGACAAATGATCTGCAAGGTGCTCCTTAGGGTAAATCCTGTGATTTGACTGACCTTGTCTGATAGCAAAAATTACATATTTAGTTATATAGGTCTTGCTTTAACTACGTCTTAATCATGCAAAAGAAAAGTAAAACCATGATGTGTAAAAAATAATGCCACATTAATATGCTGAGCTGTAAAAGGCCTAAGTCAACAACTTCTGATAATTGCAAGTTGTACTAATTATTCACTAGTTTTATGGACTATTGGACTATATTGAGTTGTTTTGCAGAATTCAAATACCTTCAGTCTTTGGACTGGCTTCAATTATGAAAAGAATTCTCCAATAAATTTTGAGAATTGTAGTGAAGTACATTCCTAACTAAAGTTACACTAGTTTTATTGTCAAAAAAAAAAAAAAAAGACTTCTGCAAATACAGCTTCTCTAACTGCAATGAAATACCCATCTCTGACAAAACAAAACAAAAAACAGGAATATGTTAGGAGCCATGAAGCTAGAAAATGGTTCAAATGTGTTTTGGTGGTACTAAGCCTCAGTGCCTAAAGTAAACAAGCTACCTCAGTCCTCAGATAAACATCCTGTTTGGGAAAGGTCAGCTATTAGTCGATAAGCAACCTAGTGTTACGTGTTTCTGACTTTACAAAAGTATAAAGGACCATTTTGTTTATATATATAAATACACACACACACACACATATATATATATATATATATATATATATATACATATGATACATATATTGCTACATTCTCTGGGTTCATTGAGAACAAAAGTTTGTACTAATACTGTTTAGACAAAGATATCCTGTCTGCATCTTGTACTCTAACTACTATGAAGACAACAATATGCAATGTATTAATTATTATATCTATCTTACTATCTTGTTTTGAAACTATTTCATTTCTAGCTTATCTTTTTTCTCATTAGAATGAATAAAAAATAAAATAAATCTATGTAGTTATCAAAGTGTGCCATATTTTCTCTTTCCCTTTCTAGTATCTTTCACTTATATGTTTTATAAATCTGTTGAAAAATTTATATTTACCTATAGCGGAAACATGTTACATTATGTAGGGCTAAGTGCTAGGGAGATGGCTCAGTAGACTAAGTGCTTCCCTGGCAAGCATAAGGGCCCGAGTTCAACACCCTGTTCCTCAAAGAAAAAAAAATTATGTAAGATTACAGTACATTGCTTACTTGAAATAATTTATGTATTTAGTACAGAGTCAACAGGATCTACAGGGTCTCACTACACAGATCCAACTCATATTGATTCTTCTATTTTCAGCCTCCCAAGTGCTGAGGAGCATGCCACCATGCCCAGTCCCAGTCACAGTCTCATCAGGTCCCAGGGGCAGAGCTAGCACCACAGACTGGGGATCGAACCCCAGCCACTGCATACCGCCCTGAATGTATTCTACGTCATCTGATCTTGCAAGCTAAGCAGGGTAGGTAGGCTCTAGTGAGTACTTGGATGGGACACCTGAAATAATTTATTGAAATAGACAAAACATATATGTAAAAGAAAGACTTTACATCCAAAAGAGGAAGGAGACAAATGTGAGAAATATCCTTTCAATATTTTTTTTCCGGTCTCAATCCACCCTGGGGGCGGGGCTGGAGCTGCACCAGACCGAGGTCCCTGTGTATTTGCCTAAGCTTACCTAAGCAAGTGCTTTAGACTGCTGAGCTATGTCACCAACCCCTGTCCTTTCAATTCTTATTTGAGCTAAAATTC
>NW_004524778.1:2050371-2052673 GCF_000260255.1 Octodon degus
TCCTTCCTTCCTTCCTTCCTTCCTTCCTTCCTTCCTTCCTTCCTTTCTTCCTTTCTTTCTTTTTTTTGTACCGGGGATTGAACTTGGATCTTGCACTTGCCAGGCAGGTGCTTATACTGCTAAGCACTCTCCCCATTACGAGAGCTGAAAAATTTTGCAATAACATTTAGAAAAAAAGTTTAACATGAAGAAACATACTCATTACAATATGACTAATAATAAAATAAATTATATTTATTTAGATTGTTAAATTATTCCATATAACCCATGTAAAAATTTCAATTATCAATTATACTTTAATATGGTATGTCTAATAAATTGATTATATAATGATTATAATAACTAATTATTTTGAAGATTAAATTAGATTGCAGGTAATTATTTGAATAATTACATTACTGCATGTAACCCATATGTGAATTTGAAGATAAGGATCATCTTGCTGTGCACATACACACATAAGAGGAAAATCTCACAGTACCAAAGTACTTTAAATGAGTTAAACTATGCATCCAATAGTCCAGATTATAGAGTTCCAGATGCATATACTTCACACACAGAGAATGTGAAAGATTTCATGAAGCTCTCTGAGCCCGACACTACAAGACAAAGTCTCCTTTTACAGACAGTAAGAGGTGAGCCAGAGAATCACACAGATGACTGCAGTTGGATTCCAGTAAGGGAACCCCACCTACAGAAATAAGCATTAAATACCACATTTCACCACATGAATTCTCAGAAATAAATAAGCTGAAGGACTGAGCAGGCTGGCTTTCAGGCTTTAAATATTCAGCAGGGCAGGAAGTTGCAGGGATCACTGACGGAGGTAGTGTGGTCCTGGGTTGAGAAAAGATAGCACAGTGGTTCCTCAGAGGGCCTTCTCCTACCGGCATCCCAAATGCCATCCCAGGTGTATTCCACTTGCAGCTTGCCTTCCCAGCATGCAGAGTTTGCTGTCACTGCAGGACACATCCCGCCAGCCACCAAACACTGCTGAACTGAACACCTGTGTGATCGCCTTGCTGTTGTGTCCAGGGGGAGACTGAATTTTAAGATGAAAAACTTTCCTTGGCCAAGTCCTGAGAGCCACCCAATCACTGGGCAGGATGGCGACTGTCTGGATATTTAGGCAGGTAGACCAGCTAAGAACCAGAGAGAAGTGGTGGGGAAGTCAGCATTGCCAGGGAGGTTAAATCTGACAGATGCAGAAGGAAACTATGTCAACAGCCAGAGGGCGACTGCAGAAGGAAGAGGGCAGAGATGGGAAAGCCACCAGACATCACCTGGTTCTTGACTGACTGTTCTGTGTCCTCCCCCTGCAGACGCAATTGAAGACATCTGATCATAAGACAGAGACCAAAGTCTCTGCCTGACCATGCCACAGTGTGACCCCTGCTGAAACCCAGTAGAGCTCCTAACAAGCAGTGCTCAGGAAATTAGTCTACCTTGAAAGAATAAAGCTACACCCATAGTTCTCACCGTGTACTAAAAGCACAGGAAAATGGCTCAAACACGTAGATGCAACAACAGAAACATTGATTGTTCCATAAGATAAAGCAAGTAAAATTCATGAAGCCACAGTCATATTCTGAACAAGCACCATCTTCAGAAAAACTAATACCAAAAGTCAACAGATGAGATTATATCAAATTAAAGAGCTTCTGAACAGCAAACACACAAATAATGGAGTGAAGCGATGACCTTCAGAGTAGAAAAAAATTCTGCTGGCCACTCCTTACAGAAAGAACTAATATTCACAATATAAAATGAACTAAAAAAAATTAGACTGACCCAGATAAAAGACTCAACCAAGAATTATCAAAACAAATACTTCTAAATGAAAGAAGAACAAATGGCCAACAAGTACATAAAAAAAATTCAGCATCTCTGACCATGACAGTAGTGCATATCAAAACAACACTAAGAATGACTATCATTAACTCAAAAACAACACATGCTGCTGTTGTGAGGAAGAAAGACTTATAAATGATTGGTAGGAATTTAAATCAGTAAAACACTATGTAATTCAGCATATAGGTGTCTGAAAAATTAAAAACCAGAAAATGTATTCAATCCAGCTGCTCTTCCTCTGAGTATCTACTTAAAGGGGTTAAGGCAGGCATGGTGGTGCATGCCCGTAATCCTAGGACTCAGGAGGCTGAGGCAGGAGTATTGCTGGAAATCCAAGGCAGCCTGGAGCACATAGCAAATTTAAGGGTATCCTGAACTACACAGTGAGACACAGTATCACTATGAGAGAGAGAGAGAGAGAGAGAGAGAGAGAGAGAGAGAGAGAGAGAGA
>NW_004524778.1:2052773-2058397 GCF_000260255.1 Octodon degus
ACAGACAGAGAGACAGACAGAGACAGAGACAGAGATGGGGCAGGGAATATATATTACAGAGATACAGGGACATTTATATTTATAATAAAAAATTCCCAATAAATAAATTATGGAAGCATTCTATGTTCCCAGCACAGATAAATATAACAATAAATCTTACATGTATATTACTTTATCTATATCTATTATATAGAATAAAAGAGACAGACACATAGATATAAAGAGTGATAAATTTGAGAATTTTAATGAAAATGGATGGAAAATAAGATCATAGTGCTAGATAAAATAAATCATATTAAGGAGATCGACTATTATATGGATTCTCTTACACGAAAAAGCTGAAGTACAAGTTATTTAAAGGGTAAAAGAGGGATGATGATTTAGCTCAGTGGTCTAAAGCACCTGCTTAGGCAAACACAGGGACAGTGGTTCGACCTCCAGGACCACATATCTAGCCAGTCCCACCCCATGAGTAGGCTAAGCCTGCCATAAAATAATAAATAAATTAAAACTAAAATTAAAAATGAAGGGTAAAATAAAAGCAAGATGGTAAGCGACAGAAAGTTAGACTTTGTGGATATGGAAAGGAAACTAAGGAGAGAAATGGAAAGAAACATGGTAGAAATAGGATATGCGTGTATGTCAATTCTCCAAGAAAAGCTAATAATTAAGTAAAATACAAACAACTGTTGTGTTAGGAGAGATCAATCTACTCATAATTTTAGGATTTATATAAGTAAGTAAATATTTACTATTCTTGGACATTAACTACTATTACTTTGTTATCAAAACTGTTTTGCAATTAAAAATCAATAATAATGTTTTTAATTATCAAATCTCTCATGACCTATCCATAAACTAATTGAATAAAGATTATATAAAAATATCTTGCATGGCAACTTCAAATATGAAAAAAAAATATTAGAAGAAACATAAGATAATCCTTGTTATGATTTGTGTGTAGATGTCTCCCCAAAGCCTCATGCATTCATGAGGCAGCTTCTGGAGTTTATGATTGATTATTGTGGGTGTGAGTGCTGTACCTGCCCTGGGGCAGGTGATCTGCATTCTGAGGAAAGGAGGGGAGAAAGGCTTGCACACTGCCTGAGCTGTTGCCCCTCCCTTTGCTCTGCTCTTTGCCAACAACATGAATGGCTGCTCTGTGCCACGTGCCACTCTGCCTCGGAGCCAGCTGAGTATGGACTGAAACCTCCATTAAACATGAGCTAAATGAAACTTTCCTTCCTTAATTTTGGGTGTTGGGTATTATGTCCCAACAATGAGGGAAAAGTAACTAAGACAATCCTCATAACAAATTTTGTGAAGAACAGTTATCAAATATGTTTGGAAGAAGGAAATTTAAGGAGAAAATACAGAAATTGTAAGACTAGCCAAAGAATTTTATCAGAGATTTAAGCAGCTTTAAAGAATTACATCCCCATTTGCCTCTGTCCCCAACCATCTAAATGGCATAACATATTTCCAGGGGAGCCTTTGTTTTTCAGTGCTTGATAATTACCTCCTTGCTTTTTGAATGCTTGTTTATGCTCTTTTAAGGAGTAGTTAAAAAAATCACATGAAGGAAAAGAAGACAACCTTCTTAAAGGCCTTAACATATGAAATGCTGGCAAACTACACTGTCTTAGGCCATCCTAATATTTTATCCAATGTGGGGAGAAACCTTAGCTATATATTGCCCTTATAAAAGTGGATGCCACTTAACCTATTCTAAGCAAATTAACAAATTAAAGGTTGACTTATTACCTACCTACTCTGTAATCTGCTTCTGCAAACTGTAAGATTTTGAGCCATTCTCGGTACATAAAAGCACTTCGATTTAACATAACATGGTACTTCCCTTGATTAAACACTTCCCTACACATTTGATGAAGAACATAGGGAATTTCTATTACATAAATGCCTTTCATTTGTCCTATTCTGCAGGCTTATTCCTGCCGGAAGATTAGCTTTGCATGGTTTGGTTCATTTCTATACTGGGAGCCATAAATCCTTCAAAACATATAAAAGAGACTGATGCTTTCCTAATTAAGGCCTGAATTTATGGTAGGGATTCTTTTCAGGAAAATTTTTTATAAAGCAACAGACTGAGAAATGCTGATTTCTATCTGTTAACATTTATTTTGAAAGCATAAAATTAAGATATGGTGATCATATGCATAGTTATTGAGTTGACTCTATTACAAATTGATAGAAACACATGCCATTTAGGACAAAAATTGGATCATTAAGTAACTATAAGCATATTTTTATATATTCTACATAATAAGAACTTTTCATTTTTGAATAAATTATCCTATTGTCATTTTGGAAGGATCAAAAATAAAAATAGAAGAGTATTACTATTGGCAGAACACTGCTGTCATCTTAGACTCACATGGAATGTCCCAAACAGAAAATTATTTCAATGAACTTTTTTATGCATAAATGGAGTTAAATATCTACTACAATATTTTAGTTTTTGCCTTAGTATTTTTTTAAAGATGCCTTCTGAAACAGACTCATACCCATTTCAGCCTTTCTTAAAACCTAACAATCAACTAGATAACAATGAATAATTGAAAGTAAAAGCTCATTGTAATATTACATATCCAGGATTAAATATCATGTCAGTGATGTGTGGCTAAATGAGCCTGTGGAATCCATGTGGTATTATACAATAAAAAACTTAGAAACAGATATAAACCAGGCCTGTTGTAGCACCGATCTGTAATTACACCATTCTGGGAGGCTGACAAGAGAGGTTTACAAGATGGCTTGCAGGCTGGTCTCCTAGTCACTTAAAGTGACTCATTTTTCATACTAAATTTTTTTTAAAGGGCTATGGATGTATATGAGTTTGATGGTCACAATATCATCTAAACAGGTTGGGTTAAAAATTATCTTGTGATTAAGTATACTGTGTCTGTGAGCCTGGGAAATCTAATTATGTATTTCCAAAATATAATTTTGGGACATGTATGGGCTGGCCATTTCCATTGCAGAAAGCAGAAACGTGCAATAAAAGAGGGATGACAGGTCCTGTTCAAATACAAAACTCAATGAAACAAATTGATTTGAATAGCTTTCCTGACACTGGACCAATACTCTGTCACATCTCTCTTTTCTTTTCTCCTTTCCTTCTCTCTTAGTTTCTCTCTCTTTCTTTGTCTCTGTCTCTGTCTCTGTCTCCACCTCTGACTCCGTCTCCATCTTTCTCAGTCTGTCTCTGTCTCTGTCTGTCTCTCTGCCTCTGTCTCTGAATCTGTCTCTGTCTCTGTCTCTGTCTCAAATCTTGCTAAATTAGTAAAATACCCAGGACTAGCTCAAGCTTGCAGTCTTTCTGCCTGAGCCTCCCACAGTGCTGGGCGTTAGATGTCAAATTTCAAGAAGAATCCTTTTGATTTAATTGCCAGCCCTCCAGAACTTTTAGAGTGGAAGTTCTTCCTCCTGGAAATGTTGTGGCAGTACTCTTGTCCTTACAGATCTGTCAGGAATAGCTTAAGCACCCAGCAGTCTACCCTTGCAGTTTGCATACCTTCACACTGATGCAGAACTGTGCCTGAGCCCTGGGGTTCTCCATGACTGGAGTCCTGAGTCTGCAGCTTTGCCTGGTGGACTTGATTTAAATATAGGTGGAAGTATCATGTCCGCAGCTTCTGCTGTGTGCAGCATTCACCACACCATTAGAACCACACCAGGGGGCATGAGAACCACATCTTTAGCAGTCTGGTAAAGAGGCATCGACAAGAAACACAACCACATCGTGATTGCGCAATTCACGAGCATGCTCTGAGACTCCACAGATTTGCCCCATTGTATCTCCTTTTAAATTGTTCTATAAACAAGGCTCAGGTACTCTGGGCTTATGTAATGACCTGGCCAATCCTGTGAATTTCTTGATATTCCTTTAGAATTGTTTTTTGAAAGTTTTCAATAATAGTTTCTCATTTATATTGAGATATCTAATATTATTGTCAAAATTATTATCTTAATGAGACTTCAAACCATGTGTTCTCATTTTTTCACAGTATTGGATAAAGTTTTAAAAAATATTTAATGTATACACTCTTCTTTAATAACATTTCAAATTTTCCATTTTTCTCTTTTGTCTGCAAAAACCAGAGAGATGACAGCTTTTACTGAAAAAATTCCTCATATGTTCTTTAATTCTGAGATTAAACTTAAGCAAAACATCATAGTAGTGAACACATCTACCAAATTCTCTTCTACTCTGTGTCAAGGATTTCCTTCTTCCTATGTCCCTCATTTCCATCTGAAACCAAATTGCTTCAGATTTTTCTATTTGTATTCTTAATAGTGTTCTGGTGGGAATTCACCTCTTACTATGTGTGAGGATGAAGGCTTTATCTGCAGTTTTCTTTTCAGTCCGACTCAGAGCTACAATTCACTCTCAACACTCTGCTCATTACAATGTGTCCCTTCTCCAATGTGTTTGTTAGATATCTACCGCTTCTAATAACTACCCAACTACAAAGCCACTTTCACATTTTTATGAATGTTATCTCCATTTTTACTGCTAATTTCTGCCTTAGTCTGCTCAAATTGATATGACAGAGTACTAGATAGTAATAACAATACTACTATTACTACTACTACTAATAATAATTCATTTCTGTCAGTTCTGAGTTCTAGAAATTTCAAGATCACAGTAAGAAATGATTTGCTGTCTGGGGAGCGCTACTTTCAGGATTAAAGATATTTGAGATTTCCCAATACAGAAAAGATCAAAAGCTCACTGAGCCTCTTGCACTAATCTGAGTAATCCTTTGTAGCACAGTGACCAGGATCACTATCGTCAATTACCATTCTATCAGGGATTAAGTTTCAACCTGTGAATTTTAATGGAGCAAAATCATTCAGCTGTAGCAGCAGTAAGATATTATATTCATTTCTTAGAATTAGTAGAATGAAGAATGCAGGCAACTGAAATCACTGAAAGGATGTGTCCAACCTGTCTGTATTTAGTTTTTGGTATGTTATTCTTTTATTGACAACATTTGTTTTATTAAACAATATTTTAATTTGTTATGTTAGTTTTACATAACTTGGAAAAATGATAGTCATGTTCATCATAGAGTATTCTATTTGCAATTTTCTCTATTTTGAAGAAACCATTTAGGGAACTTTTAAATAACACATTTTGAATGGTTTTAAAATTACTTTATTAGAAGTTGTTCAATGGCAAAGACTGAAAAAATGTCAGTTTATTAGGCAACAGAATATAATAACATGATTGAAAGAAGTCAAATGTGTTTATATGTGACTTCTAGCAATAACAAAAATAATGAATTCATACAGCACATGTATTTGTTTTGTGTTTTTTACTTATCATGTATAAATAAACAACATGTCTATATAAAATTTTATTTACTCATACCAGGAAGACTTGATTCATCTGAAAAGAATCAATCAGAATCAATGTTGAAAATACATGAGAGATGTGCAGATAAATTAAAAGTAATTTGAATCTCAATTATCCAATTAAATTAGTAATCTACTCATTCATGTGTGTGATATGTGCTAGTTTTTAGTGTCTTTTTTAATTAAAAGGCATAGTACACTATATAAATTGTTTTTCTCCATTTTACTGTGCTCTAAATTAC
>NW_004524778.1:2058717-2061027 GCF_000260255.1 Octodon degus
TACAATAAGTTAATTAGATGTGTTATTGACAAGGGCTGGCCAAAAAGCTCAGTAGATTGAAGTACCTACAAACAGGTACGTGGGCCATGGTGTTCAATCCCCGAGCCTACCATGCTGGCCCTACACCCGGGACATGCTGAGAGGGCGATTGAGACTGGGCATGATGACACATGCCTGTAATCCCAGCTCTTGGAAGGCTGTAAACAGGAGAATGACTACAAGTCAATCTAGTATTAAGACCATGAACACCCTTTAGATCCTTCCCTAAAACAATAATAATAAAAAAAATGTGTTAGAAATTTTGTCACCAAATTTGCCAAATTCAGCATGTTGTAAAGTGAAACATTACAGTTATATTACAGAGATAAAGCAATCCTTTGGTTATCTCTAATACTGAATTTGAAGGGCATTTTAATTTTTATGATCTCAGTGTAAGATATGACCCAGAAACCTTGAACAATTCTCATTGTTTTCTTGCATAAACAATGTTTAAATACTCTGTGTTTATTATACTAATAGCTGTTATGACAAATCCCATTTTGTATAATTGGTTCACCTTTGTTTTATATAAGTTTTTAGTTGGTATTGAGTGGGTAGGTCTGTCTATGGCTTGTCATGTATGTATATATATGTGTGAGAGTACAGCTGATACCCTTGTTTGAAAATAAACATAATTCAAAATGGATTCTCATCATCAATCTATGAACAATCTGTTTTCTGTTGATTTTTTTTCTGATACTTACGCATTATTTACGATGTTCATCCTTGGGGCAAGCTTCAGGGGCCCAGCTTCAGGCCTTATAGTTGGTCTACCTTCACCCTGAGTTGTAATAATGTAATAACAACAAAATGAACACTCACAGAGCAACGCACATGCACGTCACAAGCTCAGGCCACGGTCCCTAATGGGAGAAGAATATACAGTTTTCCATTCATTGTTTCCTAATCTCAACTAAACTTTAATAAAAGCACAAAGCTTTTGTAAGTAGGGAGGGGAAAAGGGATTCAAGGGAGGGGAGGAAGATGGAAAAAAATAGGATGAAGATATATCATAGACAAGTACGAGTTCACTATGATGAATGTGATCATTATGTATGCATAAAATGCATCAGTAAACTCAAGTAATTAAAAGGATAAAAAATGACTATAATATTAGATCTTTTTCTTTTACGAAGTCCATGCGTTATGTCATTCACGTATATACATGAAAAGTTATTTTTGTCATTTCAATTATATTAGCTCTTTTATAAGAAAGGTAAGCTAGCTTTAAAATGTCCTTTAAATCTAAAAATCTCTTTTAAAATTTTGAAACTTTAAATTTTATTTTGCTGTAATTCTTCATATTTGCTAATGTGTAACATTCCATGGCAAGAATGTCATGGGTTAAAACTTTACTACCCTATTTTGTTTATCTGAATATTTTTTCACTTTTCAACCTATTCTAAACCTTGTTGTCTTTAACATTCTTTCACCATTTTACTTGTTCTTTTCAAACAATGGAACTAATTTTGGTTAGATGACTATTTTGCATTTCTTAGCAATATGCTAAAATATGTGAGGTAATTCTTGTATTTTATCAGTCATGGCCTATCTGTTTTTACAAATAAAATGTAGACATATTTGTAGATGATTTTTATCAACAGAAAAATAAAACAGGATGACTACATAATCTATTTTTAGGTTTTTATTTATTTTTAATGTATTTAGCATAGGGTCTTCAGGATTTCAATACACAGATTGAACTTGTAGTGATCCTCCTGTTTCAGCCTCCCAAGAACTGGGAATACAGGTGTGCACCACCACGCCCAGTCTCATTCACCCTCTCAGCATGCCCTGGGGGCAGGGCTGGCACAGTACTATTTATTTTTTAATTAATTTATTTTTTTAACTTCATTTTTTTTTGCAACACAATGACTTTTAATGTATTTGAATATATGAGACCATCACTTCTGATCAATTTCAGAACATTTTCATCACCCCAGACAAAAATCATTACTGTCCAGTTCAACCACTTCCCCAATTCTCAGCAACCGGTCATCTCTACTTTTTCATCTATTCTGAACGTGGCATAAAAATGGAACTACTAATTTGTGTCCCTTTGGGAGTGGCTTATGCAGCTTCATGTTTTCGTGATTCATGATGTTTTCCATTCTTGTGAATACATAACCAGCAGTGGAATTTTGGGATCAGATGCTTGAAATGTTTAATTGTTTGAGGAGCTCTCAAACTATTCCCTGTGGCATCATGTAATTCAGTAGTGCCCCAGATTTTCTGATCAAGGAGACTATGGGGCCAAAGAGGAAAGTGATC
>NW_004524778.1:2061387-2077547 GCF_000260255.1 Octodon degus
GTTCAGTTCTGTGTTATTCTGTGTTACTATATGGTTATATATATAAATAGATAGATAGATAGATAGATAGATAGATAGATAGATAGATAGATAGATAGACATATATTTTTTTCCCCAGAACAGGGCATTGAACTCAGGCCCTTGCTTTTGCCAGGGAATTGCTTATCCTACTGAGCCATCTCCCCAGCCTCAACAGACATAAATTTGGAAGTCTAAAGAAACAAATAAAAAACAACTAACACCAAACATGTCAACAACCCTGAAAAGCATGCTTACTTTAATTTAGGAATTCTTCCATGGTGCTACAAAAGTTTCTTTGAACTTAAGCTTTTTTATTTTTTCGGAACCAGGGATTGAACTTAGGCCCATGCGCTTGCCAGGGAAATACTTATTACACTGAGCCATCTCCCCATTCCTGAACATAAGCTTTTTGATGCTAACATTTTAAAGATTATAAAATAAAAATGACTCATATTTGAAGAAAGGAAACAGATTATTAGATAAAATATCTTCAATTTGTTCAATCATTATTGTTTGAGGGCTGGGGAGACATTTCAGCAGCATAGACACTTGCCTGGAAAGCTCAAGTTCCTGAGTTCTAACCCAGTACCAAAAATAAATCATTATTGTTTGATAAAAAAAATAACAGTTCATTCTGCAGTGGAAAATTGTCTTTCATAAGAGATTCCAGAAGATTATTGTTCGATGTAACGGATGCATAAGGGCCATGAGTTAAAACTCTCATTCTTTTTTCTACTTATTAGTGTCATATAATCTTAGTATAATCAATTGGAAGAAATTCTTCAGTACTCTTTAATCACTTCTGAACTCTTATAGGGCAATATTCTTATCGGAACTGAAATGTCAATTCTGCTTTTATTATCATGAGTTCATAGAGTTATCTTTTATATTTATTTCTATAGATCATATGGAATTCTTAGCTTTTTATTCCTGTGGCTAGATTTTCAGAACTATGTCCTTGAGGAAAGGACATTTGTATTAATCTACAGCCACTGTCACAAATAATTTAATGGTGACATCAGCGTACTTCCAGCTACTCTTAGCCAACTAACCAAAAAAAAAAAAAAATCTCAGGATGATCTCTGCAGGAAAAGATATAATATGATTAATTAGATTTGCAAGGACAAAAATACAGCATTCCACAATACTTCACAGTGTGAAACTATAGTCCCACTATTCTACATTGTAAAGCATCCTTATTGTAAAATTGGCTATGCCCTTGTCTGTCTCACATTTTCCTTTATAACTCTCAAAATAGCCAGCATGATAGTGAAGTATTTAAAACTAAAAAAGAAAATGTTGAGTCAATCTCAGAGTCCAAATAATCCCTTTGTAAATTGAAAAAGTTTCATGAATATTCTTTGATTCATTTCTAAGTACTGCAATAATTTCATTGGAAATTAAATAGTGCTTACCCTGCACAGTTTAAGAAAGCACAGTATAAACATTTTGTATAAAAGTGTGTAATAGATTAAAGTCAAACACCATAATGTATAGTGCATGCGTAATAGGGTAATAGGCTTTCAGTTTTTCCCACAGGTGAAATCATACATCAAGCAGGTCATGAGATTTTATTTTTCACCATTGCTCTGCCATTAAGTAGAATGAAACAGGTAAATGACCTCTCAAGGACACAAAATTGGGAAGAACTAAGAATCTAACTTCAAAGCCAGGACTCTTAACCACCATTTCTACACGGAGCTACAGTAGTTCAAAGTTCTAATGTAATTTTCCATATTCTCCTCATGAAGCTATTTTGTACTCTGCCACCAGTAACGTACATCACAGTCTTGACTTGGCCTTGGTGTCCTATCTGCTCTCCAGGTCCACCAATTTCAGTCTGTTCACTATGCTAACTATTCACCAGAACTACTATGATGGTAGTAGTATGATCAAGTCACAAGTTAGTCTATTTAAAATTAAATTGGTTTCACTGATTTTCCTATGTTGTCTATCATTTTCAAAAATAAACCTGTTTTTTACATGTCAGATCATAAAAAAACATACCATTGTAGAGTTAATTACAGATTAGTGCCTTTGGGATAGTAGTCAACCCAATTTCATTCCACTTAATCCCCTGCCAACTTCATTGTCCCCTTTTCTGCCTGTACCCTTGAACGTGCACATACGCACATAGGTGAACACATGGGGTGAGGAAATGCTGACTTTTGTTGGGTGCAATAATCTTGCATAAAGGTGAAGCCACAAAACATTGGGTCTCTCTGTGAAAACACTCTGTCATGTATAAAATCCTATGTACATTTTATGAAACAAACTGTTTTTAAAATGCTTAGTGAAAATCTTAAAGTCTTTTATTCATTTCTACATAAAGCATTACAATAATATTCTTTGTCATTTTAACATATACTCATGTGATAAATAAAAGTTATATGTAGTAAAGATGAAAGCCATTTTTATTTTAAGGAGAAAAAATAAAAATAACAATAAAACAAGTTTAAAAACAGCGTAGTAGGAGAGTTGCAATAAGTTATCTACTGCTTTTTGTTGTCTTCAGAGTAGATATCCAGAGTACAAGATATAGACATGATATCTTATCCAAACAATATTAGCACAAACCTTTTAATTCATTAAACTAAGAAAAGCTAGCTGTATAACTATCTTAAATATCTTGTTTTTAAATATAATTTTTGTACTTCTTTCCTTTTTTTTCACTTTCCTCCATCACAGTTTGTCTTTTCTTTTGAACAGTTCTTTCCCAGTTAGCAATAATTATTGTTCATCTTGGACTTTATTTATTTTTTAATTTCTCACAATAGCAAGACAATGTGTTATTTACACCCATAAGACTGATTTATTTCACTTATGGCTATGGTCTCAAATTGCATCCATTTTTTCATAACTGTCTCCAGTTTGTCCTTCTTTATGGCTGAGCAGTACTCCATTACATATTAAATGAACCTTACATATTTTTAATCCATTCCATGGTTGATGGTCTTTGGGTTGTTTTCAAGATACCTATTAAAAATGCTGTTGCGATATAAACATGCATGAATGTTTGTATATCCCTGTTATATGATGTTTTTAATTCTTCTGAGAAGATACTCAGAAGAAGAATAGCTAGGTCAAATGGGAATTCTGATCTTAGTGTTTTAAAGAATCTCCACACTGATTTCTAGAATGTGAAAAGCACATGGATATGCACCAGTCTATACTCTCACTAACAATGGATCAGTGTTCCTTTATTCACTTCCGAGCCTGAATTTATTATTAGTTGATTTTTTTTAGCCATTCTTTCTAGAGTGAGATGAAATATTAGTATTAATTTGCATCTCTCTTATAATCAAAGTGTTGAACATTTTCTCATGTATTTATTTGCCAGTTGTATTTCATCTGAGAAGTTTGTAATCATTTCAGATGCCCATATTTAATTGAGATCACTAGTTTTTGATTCTTTATATGTTCTAAATATAAGAATAACTGGTTATAATTTTTCCCAGTCCGTGCAATGTTTCTTCATTCTGTTGGTGTCTCAGTTACTCTTCTCTCATTGCTGGGACAAATACTCGACACCCAAAATGAAGGAAGGAAAGGTTTATTTAGCTCACAGTTACTGGAGGTTTCAGTCCATACTCAACTGGCTCCAAGGCAGAGTGGCACATGGCAGAGGGCAGCAGTTCATGGCAGTGACAAAAAGCAGAGAGCAAAATGGATGAGTAGCAGCAAAAATGGCGACAGAGAGGAAGTCTGTCTCTCTGTCTCTCTTATGTTACTTTCAGGCTCTCTTCCCCAAAGCTATGACTCACACCCATAATCCCAGAAGTACTCACACCCATAATCCCAGCAGTACCAGGACTCACAATTCCAGTAGAACATGACTTAGTCCCCAACTATAGAAGATCCTGCCCCATGACTGCATGAGGCTTTGGGGGAATAAACAGACACAAATCACAACATCTGGTGATTTCTTTTGATATGCAGAAACTTTTTAATAAGGTGAATACCATTTGTTGATTATTTGTACTATTTCCCTTGCAGTCTGGATTGTGTGCATGAAGTCTGCCTACAGGTATATCTTCAAAATTTCTATGTATTTTTCTCTCCATAACTTCAGTGTTTATGTTTTAATACTTAGATCTTTGGTCCACTTTGACTTTAGTCTAGTGCATGGTGATGGACAGGAATCTAGTTTTAGTCTTTGGCATATGGAAAGCAAGTTTTACCAGCTATTTACTGAAGAGATTATCTTTCTTCCAGTGGACATGTTTCATCCTGTCATCAAAATAAGGTGGCTGTGTGTGTTATGGGGTGTATTTTCAACTTTATTGTGTTCTAGTTATCCTCAGGCCTGTGGAGTTTTGTTTTTGTTTTTTGTTTTGCCAATACCATACTGATTTATAATAGTAGCTTGGTAGTATAATTTGAAGTACAGGATTGTGATGCCCTGGACTTGCCTCTGTTGCCCAGAATTGATTTTGTAATTCTAGGTCTTCTGTAGTTGCCAATGAATTCTTGGAGTGTTTTCTTTAGATCTATGAGATATGCTAATGGTATTTAAATTGGGATTGAATTAAAACTGTATAGCACTTTGGGGAGTAGGGTCATTTTCACATTGCTGGTGCTTCCTGTCCAAGAGCAAGGAATAGCTTGCTATTTTCTTGTATCCTCTTTGATCTAAAATTCTTTTTTTTTTTTTTTTTTTTTTTTTTTTATTCAACTTTGCTTTTCATTTTGCTTTCAGTTAATTAGTTATCCACTTCACAAATGTGAATTTGTGCTTAAAAAATTTAAGGGCTGTCCTAATAGATCAGTGGGTTAAAACGCTTGTAAGCAGGTTCAGAGGCCGGGATTTCAATCCCCAGGCCTGCTGTGCTTGTCCCATCCCTGGGGCACACTGAGACTTCTGTTGAAACTTAACATGGTAGCACATCCCTACAATCTCAGCACTTGGGAGGCTTTGAACAGGCAGATCACTATCAGTCCAATCTAGTAGTGAGACCCTGAACACCCTGTGGACCCTTCCCTAGAATACAGAAAAGAAAAAAAAAAAAAGAAAGAAAGAAAGAAAGAAAGAAAGAAAGAAAGAAAGAAAGAAAGAAAGAAATTTAATGTTATTAAATGTTTTGTGGCTTCACCTTTATGCAGACACAGGGACTGGGGTTTTATCCTCAGCCTTCCATGTGTTCTATGATCACCTGACCAAACATTGTTTCTTGGAATGCTGAGGTGATATTTGTCTATTTTCTCTACTAGTTCATTCATTTTAAAAGACATTATTTCTTTACATACTTTTCTTTCATGGTTAACTGTTCCCCACCATTCTTTGTACAAATCCCAAAATTCAAAAATTGCTACATTTTCTCACTTCTTTAGTAAAATTAGAAAATATTGAATGAGAATGCTGTAGCCGATTAGTAAACTCATGTCAAGAAAGACTGCTTATGAAAATTTTTGCTAACTACATGATACTAGTGATTTCTGTCTTTCTTTCTTTGTTTTTAGTTGTTGCAGGGTCTCACTCTGCAGTTCAGACTCATAGTGATCCTCCTGTTTTCAGCCTCCGCAGTGCTGGGACTATAGGTGTGCGCTACTATGCTCAGAATCTGGCCAGCTCAGCACACACTGGGGGTGGGGCTGGCATGTCATGTAGGGCCAAAGTTAGAACCACAGTCTCTGAGCTTGCCTAATCTTACCTAAGCTTGGTAACATGTAAAATAACTCACCAAATGAAAGTTAATAAATCGTACTTCATCATTCTTTTACAGTGCCCAGGAATTCTAAGTCATGATGGAAAAACAGGTGAGGAATAATGTTGGAAATCAGGCAATACTTCTGCTGATATTAATCCCAGGTACAATTTTCCTGTAGGTCTGAAACACAGGTTAGTTAAGCTTGAAATGCATTCTTTCTGATTGTGTTAGAGCTAGCAGGGTCATGGCCCTAAGGATCTGCACTATGGTTGCTTCCACCCACTGGTTACAGCTTCTGTATCTCACTGTGCTTGACCTCCTACTCCTCATTCTGTGTGCTGCCTGCTCCTTTTCCCCACAGCCTCTCCAGCGTCTCATCTGAACTTGACCTCTGCCCTAGTTAAACTTAGAATTCTCACCAGGTACTTCCAGTTGCTTTTGATTCAGATCTTAACGTTCATTGACCAAAAATCAATCAGAGCAATAAGAAACATGAAAAGATACAATTCAGTGGTGTGTGAAGGTAGGTCTATGTTTACAGCTAATAATAAACATTGTGAGAAATACAGACCAGTCACTGGTAGACCCTCAGGAAAGCTTGTACCCAGGCCATCTTCAATTTGAATAACAGTTTCACAGTAGAGAAAGCAATCACACTGGCCGTATTTTCTCACTTAAAGTTGAGTCTCCTCAACTTCAGTCTTCACCAGGAAGGAACTAACAGAGATATTCAGTGTCTCAGAATTTCTTAGCATTGTCTTGGAATTCCTGATCCCTTTCATGATTGGGATCAGACTGTGACAGGAGCAGCAGTAATAAATAAATTAATGAAGAAAGGTTGTTACTGTTTGACATACTCACCATTTCATGGATGGGGGAAAGATGGTTAGTGGATTATAACTTCTTCAAATAGGTTAAAGAAGTTTAATATTAGTTGTTAATGGGATAGTACAAAATTAGACACAGTTTAAGACAGAAAGTGCATTGAGGACATGAGGAGTCAGTGAAGAAAGAATGAATTTGAAATTCACTACAGAACTAAGGAAATGAACTAATGATGTCTTCAAAGCCTTCATCTTGAGTGCATCTGATTGGACCACCAAAGAGTCCCTGAATTCCTGATCCAGGAAGGAGAGATGAAGAGGCATTTGGATCCATATTAATAGGTGATACTTATGGGCCAGTCAGATAGCTCAGTGGACCAAAGCACCTGCTTAGGCAGACACAGGGACTGGGGTTTGATCCTCAGCCTGCCATGCCCCGGGACACACTGAGAGGGCCATTGAGACTCCGCATGGTGGCACTCATCTGTAATCCCAGCGCTTGGGAGGCTAAAAACAGGAGGATCAGTCTCAGTCCGATCTGTACAGTGAGACCACATAGACCTTGTACTAAATACAGAAAAAAATAGTTGACACTTATAACATGTATTTGACATTTGGGACATATGGGATAGAATAATTTAGTAGTGTCTAGTGTTTTGTATATATCTGGGTGGATCTTAAGAGTCTGAAAATGTGGGTATCCTCATAAGAATTATAAGACTGTGGTAGGAAGCATGAGAATGGTAATCACAGAAAAAAAATCTTTATTTTTGTAAAAAGAGAAACTACAATATATTTTCAGTTTGTGATAACAGAACATTAAGCCAAATTAGTCACTATTATCTATCTTAATAGATTAATGGATGGAAGGGTAGAAAAGGAAAAGTTAGAAAGACCAAATGTACATTATATCCATACCCTCATTTAGAAGTATGTTTCTAAATGTTATTTTTTATAAATGCATTTAAGTAAAATATCTTCACATAGGTTATCAACAGTTGATCATTTTTCTATTCAATATATCCATAAATTCAATATTTAAACAAGTTTTAGGTACAAATATTTGAAAACGTTAAGGACACATTTTTGCTGTCTCTTTTATAATTAAATATGTAAAACCTGTTTCACTTGATCTCTGAAATTCTTTGCTCTCTGCCATTTTATGACATTTTCAAAGTAGAAAGGAATAATCTGCCCTTTAGAAAACAATGGCACAAAATGCCTTTTTTTTTTTTGAAGATTGAAAAATGACTTGAAATAGATGAAATCTGTTATAAAAGAAATCAATATAGCATTAGTCACATAACACTAATCTAATTGGTTTGCACATGGCTTGTTTTCATCGCTTTAATTATTAATGTGTTTTTTTCAAATTGTATCTTAATAGATGCAAACTATATATTTTATGCTTGTAGATACATTGCCTGGAGCTAAGGCAAATGCTCTCTGTGCTTCGGAAGCATAGCACAGGGTGAGTCTCCCACAAAGGAGATGGAATTTTCACTAACCATTTACTTCATTATTTGAAAAAATATGTCAGGAAACAGAAATTCAAGAGTTGTATGAATCTGGGACTTACTCTGGCCATTGTTTTCTTCTCCATAATGTAGATATGGGTGGTAAATATGCTATCAGCTAAACTTCTACATAATACTGCTTTTGCAGAATAAATTTAGGTAACATGTGTAAATCACTCAGATACATAAATGTAAATTTCTTATTTTCAAAGGTTACCAATTTGTGTGAAAAATATCATTGAAGATAATACCAGTTGAAGTGATATTTCACATAATTTCTTGCTCAATTATAATGCTAAATTATAGTGTTGATTTATGTCATGATTTTTATAGTGACAAATTATATTTTTAATTATGAAAATATTTAGGATGTTTTCATTGATTGACTCACACTGTATTTTTGTGCCTTTGCAAGACCTTGAGGTCCAATTCATTGTGTTCTTAGGTGTTGAGCACAATAACACCAAACATCTGTGGAGTATTCAAAACCACAACAGCTGGCTACTTAAGCTGTAGCATACCATTCTAATTAAGGGTAGCTCTATGTTGAATTAGGATTTTTTAAATTTTTTGAGGATAAATGTCGTTTTTGTGATTCAGCAGGCTTAACCAATTTGCCTGTCACTGGTAGGTCTGTATCTACAAAATAGCATGACTTCTTGCTGATGTGTAAAGTGTCACTATGTTTTGCATGTCTAACCCTTTTTTCTTTTTCATTTATATATTTGGTACAGGGTCTCACTATGTAGCTCAGACTCGTAGTGATCCTCCTGTTTTCAGTCTCCCCAGTGCTGGCATTACAGGCATTCATCACCACCACACCCTGTCTCATGCTGTCTCGGTGCATCCCAGGGGCAGGGCTGGCAGGGCATGCAGTGCATGTCTAACTTTTTGCAGCCAGCTTAGTGATATTTTCATTTCCTTTAAAAAAAATTACCCTTTGTTGTATGATTTGAATTGCATATACCATTCTTTTAACCATAACTTGAATAAGAAGACTGGGCTATATCTCACCACTTTCACAATTGAAATAAGCCAGGCCATGAGCAAATACTCTCTAGAGTCCATTAGAAGGGTTTTGGCTGAAGGATATGGCTGTGGCCATCTACTCTGTGGGCCAAACCACTGAGGCAATGACCTCTGGTGTGGAGCAATGGGTCCTGCCCTGGATCTTATGGTCCCTGCACAGTCAACCACAACCTGGAGTGCCTTGGTCTCAAAACAGCCTAGAGCAGATAGGTCCTGTCATAGGCCCAGCCCTCGGTACTGGCACCCAGTACATAGACCTGGCCAAGGAGATGGTGGTGGTGGTACCTGCTTTGACCACACCCACACTGTGTAGATGGAATGGGACACTTTTGGGAGAAGCTTCGCAGGTTCCTTTGGTGGAGCTGGAGTCATGCTTCTGGGAGATAGAAATGGGAGATAGAAATCTCTCATTTCATTTCACATGGAAGATGCTAAAAGAGAAATTCAATCAATGTGGCCATGTCCTAAAAGATGACAACAAGATGAAAAGTGGGAAATTGAACAGGTACTGTGTGGTTAAGTTTAAGGTGCTAGAGATGACTGAGAGAACTTGTGGGATGAGGAATACAGTGAACCTGACTGACTGGAAGATTGATGTTAGGATTGGTAGGAAAGAGGAAGCAGTTGCCTTTTTAAACATTGATGTCAGACTTCTGAATTTGTATTTTTTCTTACTACCCATTTTAATTTGTTGGCTGATTGTATAAAGATGTTTATTAAATTCAATTGTGTTTTACAATAATGTGAATTACTTTTTTTAGTTACTGGGCTTCCATTTGACTGTTGCATTGAGATTGCAATGTACTCAAGTTTTTTGACAGTTGTAGTATCTTGTTATACCACGTGAGTGTAAGATCCTTAATTCAGTTTCTGGTACCAAAACAAAACAGAACACACAAACAGGTCCAGCCAAATAGCTCAGCGGATTAAAGCACCTGCAAGCAGGTGCAGGAGCAGGGGTTCAATCCCTGGGCCTGCCACACCGGCACTGCCTCTGGGACGTGCTTAGACAGCAATTGAGACTGGGCGTGGTGGCGTGTGCCTGTAATCCCAGCTCTTGGGAGACTGTAAACAGGCAGTTCCCAGCAGAGTCCGATCTAGTAGTGACACCCTGAACACCCAGTAGACCTTTTCTTAAAACAAACAAATAAAAAAGAGATGGCTTTGATAATAAATACCTGTTCCTGAAAAAAAAGGAAAAAGCCTTCAAGTACCAATTAGAGTATAAGTGAAGTGCTAGTCATTTCTATAACAAATTACTCCCTACATTATATTTCTTATTAGTGATAATTGAAAAGGATGCTTTTGATAGATTTTACTATAATGTCATTTGCAATTACTTAACGTTATATAGAGTCATGCCATTTACACAATGCTGCCCAATGAATGAGTAAATACCAAAAATAATAATTAAATATATATTATATTCTAGATACTGTGATGCACTTACTTGATGTCAATGTTATTTTCTAATTGGTTGTAAAACATTACTATGATCTTAAAATATCACTAAATTTTTTGAATATTTGTATAATAACATAGAAAGTGAATATTTGAAATATATTTTTCTGATTTAGAGAATTTTCAGAAAGTAATTCCATGAATATCTTTATTTTATAATTTGATTATACTGATCTTAAAAGCCATACATTTTTGTGAATAAAATACACAATTGTTGTAAAACTACAAAAGAATTTAACAAATGCAAAGGGAGAGCTACTGTTAAATATTTTCACATTGTAAACCAAGCAGATCATTACACCTAATAATTTTATTTAGTGCCAATCAAAAACCCAAAACCCATGATTGTAATTGCGTACTTGAATGCAACAAATTAATGGGACGTCATTCAAAATTTTTTGCAAAAAGAAAAAAATAAATACTAATTATTAGAAAGAATAAGTTTTTTCCTGAACAACACTCAACTTTAAGATTGTTACATCTAAAATTTTAATGAGCTTGAAAATTAATTTCTTAAGATTTCACATTTGCACATAAGGACACAACTGAATTTATGTTTTCTTCTATTTCATCATCAAATTTGATATTTTGGGAGTTATATGTAGCTATTCTATGGTATGCCTTTATTTTATAGTTAAATACATTTATGATTTTGATAGTGTTTATTCAAGAATTTTGAATATTTACTTTTGTAGGTTTGGTGAGACAGCTCAGTAGACTAAGTGACTGCTTAGACAAGTGCAGGGAACAGGGTTCGATGCCCAGTACTGTTTGCCACACAAGCCCTGCTGCCTGGTGCACTGAGCTGGCTACTGAGTCCGGGAGTGGTGTACACGTCGGTAATCCCAGTGCTGGGCCAGCTGAAAATAGAATTACTAGCAGTCCATGCTGTGTAGTGAGACTCTGCACAAAATAATTAAATAATTAAGCAGATAAATAAATAAATATTTACTGTTGTGGAAAAATGAAGGCATTAGTGCTCATTCACATACATTTCATACTTCTACATTCATTTTGAGTATGTTTTCATACTAATAACTATATCAAGATGTATTGCAATGGTTATTTTCTGATTCTTAACAGTTGAGCTAAAAAGATGAATTATTAAAATTAATTTACATGGGCTTTTAATATTAAATTAGTGTGCATTTAAATATATCATTTTTCAGAAAATAGCTAAATGGAAATTGATCTAGTATTAAAAATCCAGGATCATGGCCAGCGAGATAGCTCAGCACACTAAATCACCTGCTTTGGCAAGAGCAGGGACCAGGGTTTAAGGCAGCATCCGAGTTTGGTGGTGGTCATGCCTGTAATCCTAGTACTTAGGAGGCTGTAAACAGGAGGATCACTATGAGTCCGACCTGCATAGTGAGACCCTATACCAAATACATAAATGAAAAGTCCAGGATCACAAAAAGAGAATACTTTAATTATTTATTTTATTTATTTACTTATTTTTTCATTTTATTGTATTGTACTATATATTTTGGGTTTTTTTTGGGGGGAAGGGTCTACAAGGTGTTATGGGTCTTACTAGTAGATCGGATTTGTAGTGATCCACCTGTTTATAGCCTCCAATGAGCTAGAATTACGGCACAGGTCCCCATGCCCAGTCTCAATTGCTGTTTCCACGTGACTCCGGGGCGGGGTCGGCATGGGATTGAATCCACAGCCCCTTCACCTGCTTGCAGGAGCTTTAATCTGCTGAGCTATATAGCTGGCACCTCAAAAAGAGAATATTTTTAGCATCACAAACAATGTTAGTTAGATCCCCATAATTTTTGAAATAACTTTTTTCTAATTTTTCATTTATTAATTGTTTTTTCTTGCTCTGAAAACTATTTTAATTAATATTCAATATTATAGGGGCTGGAGAGATAGTTCAGCGGTCTAAGTGCCTGCCTAGAAAATTCAAGGACCTGGGTTTGATCCCCCGTACCATGCCGTGCGGGCCCCGTGTACTTTCAGTCACTAAAACCTAGAGTGGTGACACATGCCTATAATCGCAGTGCTGGGGAGGCTGAGACAGGAGGATCACAAGGGATCTGAGCTGTGCAGCTAGACCCTGCTCCAAATGTATCTCTATCTATCTGCCTATCTATCTGCCTATCTATCTATCTATCTATCTATCTATCTATCTATCTATACCTCTAGGCAAAAGATTAAATGATGTATCCATTCATTATAAAGTTAATAAATGATATTTAAAAAACAGTGCACATCAAATTAAAGAAAACTTGTGAAAGTAAACTCGAATAATTTTTCTGTAGTTTTCATGTTACTAAATAAAAATATGCTGAATTTTCTTTTTTTTTTGATGGCTTTGAAAATTTTCAGATATTCAAAATTCTCCATTTTGTTTTGGAAAGTTTTGTTTGCCCTCTAATCAATTTCTTGCCAGTAGGTTTTTTTTGTGCTATTGGTTTTGCTTATGTTAATTTTATTTTTAGCATGGATACCAGTTTGTTTATGTTCAGGAATACAAAATTGGGCTTCCTCTGTGATTTTGCTGATAATAGTGCTGTGCTGCCCTCTAAATATAGAGAGGTTTGTTACAAATAGTGTAAATTGTATTGAAAATCCGTGCAATGCAAAAGTGAATATTAACAACTTTGCACTGCATGAATAGCTTTTTCAGGTGTCTGGATGTATTACCTTTTTTGCTACTTAACAAGTGGTCAGCAGCACACCAACTTCTTAAACAACATCTTCTTATTAGTTCTCAAGCCTCTCTTTCAGAAGTCAAGGCTCAGCTGCCTCTCTCAAGGCTGCTGCCAAGGCATAGGCTGAGCTCACTGTCGAAACCTAGACTTAATTTATTAATGGGATCACACAGGCTGTCTGAGGAGTCTGGGTCTGTCTAGCTGAGGCCTGAGCTCCTGGTGTGCTGGCTGGCCGTCTTGACAGTGCTGTGCTGTCCTTCCCAGAGCAACCTCAAGTCCTGCATGTCAGTTAGCACATGCATGTGACCTCCCATCTTAGCGATGGGGACATGTTCTGTTAAATCCCCACATGGGATTAAATACCTTTGGCTTCAATTACAAACTTATGAAACCTTCCTCCTAAAAGAGCCGTTTCACACCTGTTTTAGTTGAGTCTGTCTACATAATTTCAGTCCCTTAATGTCAACTGAGTTGGAACTCTCAAGGCAGAATTCTGCTTCATCTTTAAACCAGAAAAACTAAAGAGATGTATTATCAATCCCCAACAATCTTAATGTAAAATAAAAGGTGTATCTTCAGTTTTTAAAAGTGATTACATAATTATGAATATGAAATTAAATAATTGTAGAGGTCAAATTCCATTTATTTTGTATAATACATTAATACTTATGATATGCATAAGCACATACCTTCACAGATAAATAATTACATGCATAAGATGCATATTTATAATAGTAACTCCTTACATGACTGAAAGAGTAACAAGTCACAAGTTAATCAACACCGAAAACTCTAGCCTGTTGGCATCAGGTACTAAACAAATGACAAGCCATGTGACCAAATTTTTATGTCAAAATACATTGAGTACCAACGTCAGTGACTTTCAGGGCAACTGAATATGTGATTCTTTTTAAACTAAACATACAATGTTGTGGTACTGCATAAATGAGTCAGAGTTAAATTCAATTCAAATAGTACTTCAAGCTTAATTGTGAAAAGAGGGCAATTGAATTGATTTGATACAAAAGTATAATGGATAAGCAGGTAGCCTTGATGTTAGAAGATTCCAAAGCACAATCACAAAAAAATTGCTAATAATATCATTTTATAAATTAAGTACAGCATGTAAGTTTTCTTCAATAGGTTTTTGACAGTAAAATTACAAATTACACTTTTCCAGAAAAATAAGTTACTTTCTTTTCATGCTTTGAACATTACAAAAGAGACAAAAGTAAGTTAATAACATATTCCATAACTATAATTAATGGATTTCAGAAAATATTGTCACAGAATAAAATTGTTAAAATTCAAAGTATATCTTCATTGAACCAGTATTGTGAATTTTCTGCTGTAAGTGGAATTTTTGAGCTAATTATCAACTGTATTTGTGGTTTTCTTTTTCCTTCCAATTCCTTATTTGCTATTCATAAGATTTTTGCTTTGAAATTTTATTGTTAAATGTTAAGTATTATAGTTTTTAAATGTTGTAATTCTAAGTTTGTAATATTTGAATGGTATTAAGATTATTGAAAAATCAGTAGGTCTTAAGCTTGAGAAATAAAACAACCAATGTGGGAAATCTTGAGATTAAAGTACTAGTCATCTCCTTAAGAATAAATTCATATTAATTAAATGGTTACATAATTAATTCACAAGATTTTTTAGTAAAATAACTATTATATTTCAAACATAGTCTAATTAAATCATATACCAGTGTAGCAGATTGGATGATTGCTTCCTGGAAGTTTGGCTAAAATTGTGCTGAATCTTAGGGTCTGTTTAGGAAAAATTGGCTTTATGATATAAAGAGCTTCACTATATGAATGTGGGATAAGATTCCATTTATAAAATATAAGTGGAACCTGTAATTTATAAGATTCCATTTATTCTAATTTATTTATTTATGTATTTCTTTATTTTGTATTGTAGGGTAGGGTCTACAGGGTGTGCAGGATCTCACTATTAGATTGAAGTCTTAGTGATCCGCCTGTTTACAGCCTCCCAAATGCTGGGATTACAGATGCGCACCACCATTCCCAGTCTCAATCGCTCTCTCAGCATGCCCCGGGGGCGTGACCAGCACATCAGGTCCAGGGATTGAACCCCCAGCCCCTGCTCCTACTTGCAGGCCCTTTAATCCACTAAGCTATTTGGCCCATGCTTTATTCCATTATATTTAAATACAAAATACTATCTTTGGTTTTCATGTTTAAACAAATGTGTACACATATTTTCAATGTATTTTTGGCTATATCTGTAAGTTTTAGATGTTGATTTCCTCCCAAATAAACTTCCTTTGTTAAATGTTGGTTTCAGGCAAGTATGTAAAATCATACTTAATATTTAAATTGTGTGTTGATCTAATATAACAAGGAAATGAGTGAACAAATCTTAAGCTTCATGAATGTTTGCAAATTGTCTTCCTTTGTCCAGTGACATATTATTTTGATTATAAAAATAAATGAATATTGAATACCATTTGTACAAGAGCAAGCTGCAGGTTGTGTGTCTCAAGTATATATGAAATAAACAACCACTGAAACTTGATACCTAAGTGCTCTGTTTCCTTACAACCTTAGTTAAGAACACTTTAAAATATGTTTGACACTTAAGGTGCTAGTCATAGAAAACAAATTTTGACCGTTAGCTGCATGGGCTGAATGCAAAGGTTTAGCCTGCAAACACTGAGTATTTTGCTTATGATTATTTAAAATGGATCTTGCTATAAAGTCAGGAGATGTTTAACTAATGTTATTTTCCTAATATATTTTTATCTGACAAACATATCCTTCTTTGGTTTCATCCAGGTATAAAACACTGTACCAAAGAAAACATGATCTATAGGCTGCACATCACGATTTTGATCAACTGTTGTACAGATGTATCTCTCTCTGTCTCTCTGTCTCTCATTGTCTCTGTATCTCTTCTCTGTCTCTCTGTCTCTGTCTTTCTCTCTCTCTCTCTCTCTCTCTCTCTCTCTCTCTCTCTCTCTCT
>NW_004524778.1:2077647-2080369 GCF_000260255.1 Octodon degus
TCATTGTCTCTGTATCTCTTCTCTGTCTCTCTGTCTCTGTCTTTCTCTCTCTCTCTCTCTCTCTCTCTCTCTCTCTCTCTCTCTCTCTCTCTACCAGGGATCAAACTCAGGACCTTGTGCTTGCCAGGCAAGCACATATTCCACTGACCTATGACCTATCTCCCCAGCCCTCTTCAGATGTATCTCTTTGATTACCAACTTGAAAGGATAAAGGGCAAAATTCTGACCTTAAAAAGTCTTTACTTTTTATAATAGTTACATTATAAAAACATGAAAACCAAATATTATAATACAACCAGCAAACCAAACAACAATGGAAACAAAAACTTGCCTTGTGAATTACATTTTGTTTACTAAATTTGTAAACTTTATGTGAAATTCCCATAACATTGCACATCCTTTGACTTCTCATAGTATATTTAAATTAATGAATCTGAAAGAATTCTATGATAAGACAAACACAGATATTATCAGTAAATCTTTAGAACATTTTAGAACCATAGTAAAGTACATTTAGAGCTGTAGAATTTAATTTGTAAAAGACATGGTGTTTCAGATTTAGAACAGTATATTTTTCTTTTCTTCATTTTATTTCTGTATGGTTTTTATGATGATCTTAAATTTAATGAGATCTTAGTATGTATTATTCAGGTCTATATGAAAATATTATTTAAATAAGATTCGTGCGCATTTGTTGTAAGCATTGCTGTCTTGGTCCATTATCCATTTCACAATAATAGTTGGTATATGAGTGACACTATGTGGTTTATTTATTTGAATGCTGCAGAACTTTAATAATATTGCTTCCATTCATTTTCCTTCATTTTTTTCTTTTTTATGTATTTATATCTTACTGATTGAAATAAATCACACACACGAGATTAAATGTTGTATGGCTTCTTTTAAGATGAGCACCCAAGCATATAAATAAAGAGCAAAATAAAGAATAGATAATGGGGAATGGACATTTTGGCATATGTTCCCATTCTTAATTCTAGTGGATAGTTGTTTTGTTTGTAATTGTATCAACTATCTTTTAGTACTGAGACAAAATGCCTAATTTATGCAATTTAAAAGAAAACAAAAAGATTTACTTTGTATCAGTTTCGGAAGTTTCAGTGTAGGAATCTCATGGTCGGAGGGTGTGCGGTAGAACTGATGCTCAGAATGGCACTGGGAAGTGGAGAGAGCAGTAACTCTTAGACAGGGGCAGCAGAGATCAGACGGCCCGCAAGGCCTCTTCCGTGGCACGGGCACACACACTCAGAAAAGTGCATTATGAAGTTTGGTGTTTCTCAAGCCAGGTAAGTGGACAACCAATGGTCTTGGTAGCTGTGTTGATACAAATTTAAGGAGTTTTCAGGTGGATGGTTGTAAACAATAGACAAATTCAAACAAAGAACAGCATATTTTACTTCACAGTTACCAGTACATCTTAGAATATTATCCAAATATCTCCTAACTGGGGTCTCTCTTGTTAACCAGTAACATAAATTACAAGAAGGGCCGGCCAAATAGCTCAGCGGATTGAAGCACCAGTTTAGGCAGACACAGAGGCTGGGAGTTGAATCTGCGGTCCTGCCCTGCAGGCCCCCCCAGCCCCCACCTCCCCACCAGGGAGCACTGAGACAGTGATTGAGACTGGGCGTGATGGCGCGCATCTGTAATCCCAGCACTTGGGAGGCTGTAAACAGGAAGATCACTATGAGTCCAATGTATGCAGTGAGACCCTGTAGACCCTGTAGGCCTTGTCCTGAAAATACACACACAAAAAGAAATTACTAGAAAACTGTGGAAAATTAAAGTATTTGTTAATAGCAATGTTATTAGTGGACCAGTAAACAAAAGTTAAAATTTTATTATTTATTTACCATTTCTTCACTAATATTTTCTTAAGAAATTAGCCATATATATATTCAAAATATTTTTATACACAATGTATTGATAGAATATACTGGAACAATGAGAGGGCAATGTAAATTGTTATCTATAACTACATGTGATATTCAACGCACTTTTTTTTGCAGAGGGTCTCACTATGTGTTTCATGCTGACTTTGAACTCATTATGTGGCTCAGGTGGCCCCAAACTCAGCAATGCTCATGCCTCAGCCTTCCAAGTGCTGGGATTACCAGCCTATACCACCACTTTAGGCTCAAATATATTCTAAAAATAAATTATCGTTGTATGTCTCAGCAACATCACAAGACAAGAGAGAACTTTAAATATAGATAAAGAAACAAATTTACCAATCACGTATTTGTGATCCATGCTATTTTTTTCTATTTTTCTTTAATTTAAAAATAAAGCCAGACTTCAGAAAGCCGCATAGGAAATATAAATGGAGTGAAAGCGAGTAAAAAAATTACTAACTTCGGTTTCTAATGATGCTACTTCTTCCGAACTTTTGCCTTGTAAAGTCTTCTTACATCATATTTTTAAAATATATATATGTTCTCCTGACTTGCAGGGCATAGTAGGTGATTTACATTAGAAAACATTTATATGAACTACTTAGACTAAATTTCATATTCCCAGTTTATTAGTGGTATCATTAGCCCAGGTAGTAATAATGACAATGGTATTCTGGTCATACTATTGCTAAAATAATACAATTGATAATAACTCTAGCTGAGTGTTGAATTTGTGATTGGAACCATGCTAAGAACATTGAGCTTATAATCACTTTCTAGTCTTCTAATGATATCTGAAAGTATTATGA
>NW_004524778.1:2085827-2087645 GCF_000260255.1 Octodon degus
ATCCATGAGATTAATTGCCTTGGCTTGAATTCTGTATATATCACAGCCCTCCGCACCTTGTAATCAATACTGTAATGTGCAATACATTACCCATGACTTAGTTTCTTCATATGTATGTGGTTACACTAAAAGCATCTTCGTTGCAAAGGTGATTTGTCTTCATAGATAATACATACACATTCAAAAAAATTTAATAGCATCTGGCACCTACTAAGCATTCAGTATTTATAGTCATTTATTAAGACCAAGATTCTCATTGACAATATAGTAAGCTCTAAATAGTTTATGTGATTGTCAGTTTATTTTACAGCTTTGTTTTGAATTAGTGGTCAAGTAATCTTACTTACATAGAAAAGGACTGTAAGACATTTCATGGTCTTTTATCCAAGTGAAGGAAATAAACATATGATCATTCCATTTTAATACTGCCAGGAAGTAAAGTATAGTAGGAATTTATTAAATAATAGGTCTAGATATTCATCACATATTCTAGCTAAGTGCCATTGTGTGGTTTAGATATCATATATAATGTCTAATATAGGTGATTATCGAAAAGGAGTGTTAGTAATTGTGAAAATGTCAGTTGTTAATGTGCAAAATAAAGTATGAATGAAGAGGACATAGCACAGAAATTGTTTTTTGCAAACACAGTTGACAGCCTATGAGTTCTTATTACTCAAAGTAAATGTATTTCTGAAGTCTTCCATAAAGCATTATACATCATTAACTGAAAATATGATTTTATAAATGACATCACTTTGCATTCATAAAAGCTATCCAAAATAAATACTTTTAAGTGGTAGCATAGATGGAATCTTCAAGGAAAAGAATCCCATAGTTTTCTTTAGAGGTTCTATTGTCATATTAAAATAAAATTTACTGCAAATCTCTGGAATCTGTTAGTAAAATGTACCTGGAGTTTAAAGTATCTAAAGTTTAAGCCACTGCTTCTGGGTGAATTGCATCTTTCTAAAAATGCACATATTAAAATCCTAATCAAAGTACCAAAAATGGGATGCAACTTTAAGTTAGTCTTCTGAGAGACAATGAAGTTACAAGGGAAGTTTATGGGGGACCCATTTCTGACTCATGTTATTTTGAAAACAATAATTTTGGGCAGAGTTGTAGAGTAGTAAGACATCATAGGGAAATACAGAAGAGAAAGCAACCTACACACTGAACAGCCCACCAGCTCCTCGTTCCTTCCTGTACTTCAGGAGTTTACCTTTCAGGTAACTTGCTGTTGTCTTTTTCTGTATATGCTGCTACAACAAAATTCCTGAGGTGAGTGATTTAGAAATGGCACAAAGTTACTTCTCACGTTTCTGAAGCTTAGCAGTCTGAAATGAAGGTGGTGGATGCCTTGATGTCGGGTGAGAGTGTGTCTCCAGAATGGCCTCTGGTTGCTAACTCTCTACATGGCCAGGATGAACAGGCATAACCAAGTTACAGCCCAGAAGTTCCAACTGGCCTGTGTGGGATGCTTCAGGGACTGATGTACCTTCAGCTAAAGAGGAGAAATCAGAAAGAATGAAGAAGTAACAGCTCCCAATGAGGCCAAAACCCAAACAGTAAATACTATTAGATGCTGATGTTTGACAATAATCTCTGACCCCATGTCACATCTTGTGGACATACTGGGGCAGAAATTAACCACTAGGAAAAAATGTATATAATGTGTTAATTATTGAAACTGTCCTACCAAGTTGGTTTGAAACTGTCTCATTGCTATTTATTTGTTTCTCAATTAAATTATGGGGGAAAAGGAATAAAAATTCCTTTAACAGAAAAAAAAAGACTTGAAGGTACACCAGTTCC
>NW_004524778.1:2088100-2092734 GCF_000260255.1 Octodon degus
TCAGGTGCTTCATGCACCCGAAGTTACCATCACATAGATTCTGCCAAGTGCTCCATTTGTGCTTCTCAGAGCAGGCAGCTTGGTATGATATGGGCCATCTTGAACCATAACTGGAGTGGAGGTTTTGAAGCAAAAACATGAGGAAGCCTTTGACAGAGGCCCATGTTCCTGAAATTACTGTGAGGAACTCCTTTGAAACTCTTCTATCTAGAAAGACTGGGGCTGGGGAGATGGCTCATTAGGATAATCACTTGACTGGCAAACGCAAGGATCTGAGTTCAATCCCCAGTTCCAAAAAAAAAAAAAAAAAAAAAAAAGAAAGAAAGAAAAAAAGGAAAGAAATAGAAAGACCTGGCCTGTGGATCTCAGAACAGCCTCAAAGATCTCAGAAATAGTTATTTTTCCTGTGACTTCAAGATTCTGGCTCCCTTTGGTCTACATGTGTTGAGGGCCTGGGAAAGATCCCCAACTACCTGTGTGATGGGCACAGCAAAGGATAAAGAAGCAACAGAAGCAAGTTTAGTAATTCATAAAAGGGGAGCTGAGAGGTCAGAGCCTCAGGATGAGCAGAGGCAATTACAGTTTGAGCTGATTACCTTCTATTCGGTGCACACAGCAATTAGAAGTATCAGATGATGTAGAGGGAATCTTTGGTCTCAAGCTGATGAGAATTTTAGCCGGGTGAGGAACAGCTGATAACTCAGAAGACAGCGATGATCCACATGCTGATGCAATCTCACGCTAGGGCCTCAGAGCATCAGGGGACCACTGAGGCATCTGCGCCCACAATTAGGTTTATAATTTGTGGCACCCAATTAATGTGAGTCTCTTATCTCACAGTGACTGGGAGCACCTTGCTACTCCACAGGAATCAGCCCCACTTTTTTTTTTTAATAGTATGGTTAGGCTGAGAATTTTTCAAATAATTGAATTATAAATTATTTCTTACACTTTTGTTGTCTTTGATTTTCAAATTATTACATAATACATCCATTTCTTCTCATATTTTAAGTAACAAAAGAAACTAGATTACAATTCCCAATTAGTTCCTCTTCCCCTAAACACCTTGTTTATCACTGGCAAGTTCTTCCCCCACAAATCATTAGGGACAAAGTACAATAGGGCTACGCTGTTTTGCGACTTCATAACATGGATAGACAGGCTTATTCCAACTTTCCACTGAATGTTCAATTAGAATCAATTTTAGCTTCTACATTTCTATCAGTATTCCTAACACCACCACTTAAGTAATCCTAAAAAGAATGAGGTTCTATCTGTAGCTTCCCCCTCGTCTATTAGAAAAACCACTAACACTCTGTTTAGCGAAAACAAGTTTTTCTTTTTCTTTCTCTTTTCTTTCTCTATTGACTAAGCATTCATCAAATGAATAGCACTCTAGTTCCAAAGCTACTTTTCCAATTTTAGATATTTGTTACAGCAACATTCCCCTTTTAGTGCAGGTTTCGGTCTTAGGTTGTTCTGCCTTTTTTTAAAAAAAATATCTGAGAGTAGATAATGTATTCAGATTAGAAAATATTTCTAATGTTTCTGGAACACAGAAAATCAAATATCAAGGAACTGTCAGGTTTGGAATCTGGTGAATGCCCCTGCCAGTCTCTGGATCCCTCGTGAAAGCAGGTCCCTGGCTCACCAGTGACAAAACGTAGACACACTCAGGACTACGGCAGCTCACACCAGTCCTTCTATAATGCGCTCGTCCATTCAGGAAGTCAGAGCATCTGCAACTCAGTTAATTTTCAAAAGACCATCCAGTGAAACAGAACAAAACGTGGCCGAAGTCTTAGAGGAGACACGTGCAGACCATAACCTTTGCTTTCAGACTTCTAGCATCTGTAAAAGGGACGAAAGAAATTTCTGCTATTTAACCTGCGCAGTCTGTGGTCCTTGTTACAGTCTCCCTGAAAACATGTACTCTGATATTTCAGTGACATTTACTTGACAATTTCATTTGCTCTCCATTATGACATTTTATATTTCTCTTACAGAAAGCAAATGATTTCAGTCTTAGCATTTTAACATCTCAACTGTTTTTTCTGAGCTTCAGTGGAGGAGACTGGCACAGTATCTAAAAATCAAAATCAATATTGATACTTTCACTAAATGAGAGATTAGAAAAAGCTATTTTAATAACAGAGTCGCCATGACTTAGATTATACCTGCTAAAAACTAGATTAGGAAACATGAATAAAACCCCTCTAGGAATTTTATTTCTTTACTTTTGCAATACAGCTATAAGAATGTATGTTGTGGTCCAAAGTTTGGAGGGTGATTAGGCTGTGATTTTACTTATGTCCTTCTTTAATGACATTGCAGGAGCCTGTTAAAGATGTCAACAGTGCCTCAGTTCTTTAAAATAAAATTATCTTCCATAGCCTTAAAATGAGCTTCCTTAGAGCACTTTACTCTTCCAGGGATGGTCCAGATATTATGAATATTCAAATGGAGGCTTGTTACCCTTTCCTTAGTCTGTCATCTAGCTGAGCTAATAAATACAGAAACAGACAACTGATAATAAACCATGATAATGGAGTAAAATAGGGACAATGTCTTACTGTCACTGAGGATAACAGCATGTAAGAAATTGGGGTGGAGAAGTAGAATGGCATGGACTCCTGAGTTTTAAAGCATGGGAACATTTACTGTGAGTAAAGGACAGGTGGGGAGAAACCACTCCTACTCATAGTCTGGACCCTATAAGGGAATTTTACTTGGGCTCCAACCTAATTAGTACACCTTGGAAAAGTCCTTATTTCCTGGATCACCAAGCACAATGATGCTGAAAGCAAATTATCACATTCTTCTTGTAGGCAAAAGCAGGACTTTCTGCTTTACCCCATGAACTTTTATAACCTGAAATATGAGTGACTGATTCTTTAAATATCACAAATTATACACCGCAAACTGCTATTGGTTTGATGGTCTAATAAAAACAAAGAACACCTTGCAAATCTAGGAGTGGCAAGAATTCACATTTCTGTCACTGACCCCATCACTGTGTACCCTCCAAGTTGGCTGCAACAAAAATAGAGTAAGGTCAGTGCAAAAAGTGATAGACATGTGTTTGAATATTGAAAAGATAGCAATTTATTCTTATTTTTATTTGTTTTGGCCTTTGTACTTTGCACTCTTAAAATAAAGAAATGAAAATTACTAAAAATACTAAATAAAATCAGTTCTTGCATGTTTGGTTTACTGTGATTTTAATAAAAAGATCTTTATAAAATCACTTAACATTTTCCCAGAAATGTAATTTTAGTTACTAGGAAAATGTATTTTGATTTTTGAACATAGATAAGAATGCATAGATATAGGACATTCTTCATATGTAGTATACATGTGGTATTAATTTTACCTGCTATTTTTTATGAATGTAAAAAAATACAACTAAATAGAAAATCAGGTGCATTGTGCTATGTGTATTTCCTAATATTGCCAAAGACTGAGTATCTATATTCTAGATGTGTAGGAGAAAACATGTTTTAGGCTTTAGGCATTTTTAGTTTTGGAATATTTGTGTACTGTTTATCAACTGGATATATATGATCTGCATATTTAAATTTGAAGTGCTCCAAAATCTGGAATATTTGAGCATCGTTTCACTGTCAAATATTTCCAGCTTTGAAAGTTTTTAAATCTCTGATTTTTACCTTAACAATGCTGAATCCATAATATAATTATTTTTAATGTATCAGTTATTTAATTAGATTCTTATTAAGAAATTTAGAACACTGATTTATGAGGATAAATTCCATTTGCCAGAGCAAAAGTGGATCACAGGTAGCCCCAGAGCTGAGGAACAGTTTTGATTTTTGCTAGAATCTGTGAGTCCACTGCTTTCTGGTCCACCTTATGCTGCTCTGAAATCTGGTGTCTCTTTTCCAATGTCAAAGATCTCACCCTCCTGATATCTGGGTTTCTGCAGCTTCTTCTCCTTGAAGTAAGCATCAGTGAGGTGTTTAGGGATTTTCACTTTGCTGATATCAATTTTGATAGAGGTGGCAATGACAAATTTTTGGTGTGTTCTTCGTAGAGGAACATGATCAAAGTTAAGAGGCCCAGTCACAAGTAGCAAGCCACTGTCTGCTTCAGAAAGACCACTCTCTTGCCTCTGTGATGCCCGGTGAGGATGATCAAGATGATGCCGGGAGTGATGCTAGCTCAAACTTCCTCACATGCCGACTGAAGGATTTCTTGCCGTGGATCAAGAGCTTTCAGGTACATCTTCAGTGGAGTCGTATCTAGGCATTTTTCAAAGCTTAAACACCCTGGTACCTCTATTCCTGTCCCCACCAACTGGTTTTGTGATTGTAGTAGCAAGAACTTTCTCCTTCTTTTTCTTCTCAACCTTTGACTTAGCAGCTGTATACTTTCTCTTGTACAAAGCCTTTCTGAAATACATAGCAGATTGGGAGTATCTACCTATTCCTCTAACCAGGACAGGATTTCAGCTGCAGTGGGGCTGCCACTTCTTGAATATTTTTTGCCTTCAACTTACCCTTTTTACCTGTACCACTGGCAGAAGACTTTTTGGATTCAGGTTTCTTCTCTTTGGTGGCTGGCTTCTCACTTTTTTCACCTGCCATCTTGTAAAATGAGAAAGAGAACAAGCTTCC
>NW_004524778.1:2093483-2095068 GCF_000260255.1 Octodon degus
AATAAAATTATGAAAAAAATAATAAAAAAGATTGCTTTGGTAATATGTTATAAAATATTAATTCTTTCAATTATGCCAAAACATTTAAGCTCTAGTTTCAAATAAAGGCAAAAATTCGTACTGTTTACATATATTTTATAAATGTGTTCTAAATATCCTAAGAAGTTGGTTTCATAATCAATTATTCTTTATACTTGCTTTCCCAACAGTAAAGTATTTTACAAACTTGAGACCCAATGGCTGTCTCTTAAAAAATCTATGAAAATAAATTTTATCTTTTCTTCAACTCTAAGCTGTAACAAAAAGGTCCAAGTCTTTTTTAAAGGTTCTCAGCTTTTACATTGTCTCTGTTCTTAGTCACTAGTGTGTCTGTGGTGTGCAATATTTTAAATTTTATTTTATTAGTACATACTAGCTACTCATGCAGCTTATAGTAGCCTTGGGGACAGGTTGTTTGTAAAGATTAGAGAGGTTTTAATTGTTTTTTCTAGTCTCCCTTCCCTCCCCTCCTCCAGCCTCTTCTGGTTCTACCACCTTTTACATATTTGTTAATATTATTTTTCTTAGCTCATCTGATAGCATTAATGTTCCTGTGAATTAGAATTACTAGGATCCGCATGTGGGACATCTTCATTCCTCTCATTTCTCCTCTCCTGCTCCCCACCCCTAGAGTCCTTTAGCCCCTGCCCTAGAGCACACCTCGTGTGCATACCTGTAGTTCATCTGGTCACCAGCATGGCTCTCCGCAGCATCAGGAGAGCACCGGACATGGCTTGCTAACACTTGTCTGTCACACAGTGTAAGGGGTGTGTTTGTTCCGAGTCCTCATGCACAAAAAAGGAGCCCCCAGAAGCACTTACACTAAATAACATATAGACGCATATTATCCATAAGACAAAATTGCATAACAAAAGAGCAATGACCAAAGTTGCACTTCTCTAAGTTAGAAGCAATAAGAACTGTTTTATTAGAAATTATTCAGTAAATTTTGAGTATATGTAATCACTATTGATAAAGATGAACACCAAAGAAATTTATTCTCTCTCTCTCTCTCTCTCTCTCTCTCTCTCTCTCTCTCTCTCTCTCTGTTTTACTATTTAGTTCATGTTGGTCTTTGACTCACTGTGTAGCCCAAGCTGGTCGTGAGCTTGCAGCAATCTTCCTGACTCAGTCTCCCAAGATCTGGGATTACAGGTGTACGTCATCATAACCAGCTGTATCTAGTTTTGATGCTGCAAGTTCCTGATTCCTACTTGGTCCAAATTGACTTGATCTCATTAGTTTCTTGAGCTTTGACAACTTGCTCAGAGGAAAGCTTGGTTATTAACATGTGTCTTCATTTTCTTAACAGGCCAAGTCCCAAAAATCTTCCTTACTAAAATGAGAGGGAAGGGATGGCCCCATAGCTCAGCGGACTAAAGTGCCTGCTTTGGCAGAGCACAGCGGCTGGGGAGAGCTGAGACAGTGATTGGGACTGGGCGTGGTGGCCTGTGCCTATAATCCCACCACTTGGGAGACTGAAAACAGGAGAATCACTACTTGTCCAATCTATATAATGAGACCCTGTACATCCTACACATCTGGT
>NW_004524778.1:2095539-2097048 GCF_000260255.1 Octodon degus
AACAAGAACAAAGAAAACTATATGGCAGTGTATTTTTCTCATTTAGGTCAGGTCTTTTTAAATATTATATGAAATATTTTCTTGCTGGTGTTTCCATTGACAGTTCATTAAATCTAACAAATGTATAGCCTACTTGACTATTTCAAAATCTGGCATCCTTTGTGTGTGTGTGTGTGTGTGTGTGTGTGAGAGAGAGAGAGAGAGAGAGAGAGAATGAAAGAGAGAGAGAAACAGAGAGAGACACAAACAGAGAGAGAGATAGAGAGACAGAGACAGAGAAAGAGACAGAGACAGAGATAGACAGCAACAGAGAGAGAGAGAGAGAGAGAGTAAAAAAGAATTTGAAAGCACAATAGATTCATATATCTTTACTAATAAATAATCTTCACCATTGTTACTCATGATGGTAAATTCCATCTTGAAAATTGTACCATATAGTTTTCATAATATGTTTCTGAGTAGAAAAATATTAAGGAAAGATGCAAGAAACTGTCTTGAAATCCCTGAGGATGAACACTAATTTCAGAAACAAAACTATTTTATTTCCCTGAATTCAGAACAAGGCAGTATATTAAATGTACACTTATATAATATAAATATTAATTGTTTGAATGATAATTACAATGTCTACATTCTATATGAAGGGCAGGAATTAGGGAATTTACTTCATTTTGCAATTCCTTTATTCATTTTCTGTACAAGAAGAAAGTTAAAGTTCTTCTCTAGAGACTATTTTAATGGCACATTTTTGTATTTAACTGGAAACAATTTTAAAATAAAAAAAAGTTTTAATGATTAATAGTATTTTACATTCTAATAAGTCTCTAACAGATAATGTTGTACTGAAGGGACCTTAGAATATTCTAATAATAATTGAAAGGGGGAAAATTATGCTGTGAAACTGTAAAATAATTTTATCTCCATTAGTTATGAAAGTTTTTTTTCTTACTTGCCATTTGACCTTTGCTTCAGTAGTTTCATCTTCAGTGTCTTATAAATAATGCGGTAAATAACTAAGTGGATTAATTGGTCCATTGTGCAATATTCTCTTTGATATTTCTGTATCTGTTTGCTTGCAGAAGTGCTTCTGTCTATGAATGTCACATTGAGCTAATAGGACGTCCGAAAACTATCCTATAAAGCATTTGGCCTGAATTAACTTACTGTTGTAGCTCCATTTACAAATGTGTACAAGAAAAGGGAAGTACAATATTAAACTTTAAAGATATCTTCTGCAGGGAAAATTATTAAAAGGAAGTAGGAGCAAAAATGATGGTGCACTTCTGTAACCCCAGCTACTCGGGTGGCTGAAACAGGAGGATACGAACCTCAGGACAATGTGAGCAATTTAGTGAGACTGTCTCAAAATGAAAAGTAGAAAGGACATTTATAGGTCACATTTGGAAGTCACTCCAGATATTGCAAAACAGACGCAAAAGCAAGCAAATTTTAAACTAATTTCCTGATACTTAGACACACACACACACACACACACACACACACACACAC
>NW_004524778.1:2098313-2100449 GCF_000260255.1 Octodon degus
ATAAACGTCAGTCATTTGCACTATAGGACACACAAGGAAAAGACACAATGGAGTTAAAACGTGAGTCAGGGTATTTCAACTACATAGAAAGCACTACAAAATTTGCCTGAAATGAAAAAAGGCTCCTCCAGACAATTAGAATGAACAGTACATAACATATACAAAATGAAAAAGAATAATAAAGCAAAACAAACATATTTTATTTTAAAAAGGGAGATTATACTTTTTCAACTGAATAATTACATCATTATAAAATGTTACATATGGACAAAAATATGCTAGAAAAGAAATACATTATTTTTCTTTCTAGTATTTTTGTTTTTGTTTGTTTTGTTTTTTGAGACAGTGTCTCTCTACACAGCTCAGGCTGGCCCTGTACTCACTTTTGCAGCCCAGGGTGGTCTCAAACTCACAGCGATCCTCCTGTTTCAACCTCCCAAGTGTTGGGATTGCAGGCATATGCCACCACTCCCAGTTCTGCTTTATACTATTTTAAGTGCTCAGTAATTGTTTCAAGGGAAGCAACAGAAAATGAATCATTTTAGTAGTAAACATAAAAGCTTTTATCATTAATTTTTATTATAAGACATTCTGTTTTAGATATTAATACCATGCCTATATCCTGACATTCTACATAGCTTTTATTTTGTCCTACATGCTGCTAAAAATTGTAGGATTTGTGAACTCTAAATTCAAAATTTTTACATTCTGTAATCAGGGAAATTTATTCATTTTCAAAACTACTTCACCATTTTTTCATCAATGTCTTTTTTCTCATTTATTTGTTAGGTATTGATAATTTCTAACTCATTTAGAAGATTCCAGGACTGATTTGAACCAGAGCAAGGCCTGGCATGTGAGTGAGACTGCCTGGGGCCCACCAGGTCCTCATTTGATGCAGAGCCCAGGCTCAGCATGGAACCTGCAGCTGAACTCCCTGCAAAGAGGCTGGAGACAAGAGCCATGCAGTTGATTCAGGAAGAGAATATCTTGCCAGAGTTGCACAGAGGGTTCAACTCCAAGGGTTGCAGCAGGAAGAAGTGGAGCACAGCAACCAGATCCAATCCACACCCACTTGGATGAATTTGAATCTGATAGATCTGGACCTGGTGCTAAGGTAATAACTCTATCTAAGCTCTACACCAAAGGTCAGAAGACAGTGGTATACAAAATGTCAAAGAGAAGGAACAAAATGAAGTCTCAGGCCCCAGGCCCACCCAGAACAATGCAAGAGACACTAGCATAGAAGAAATGGGAAATCACACACCTGAAATCTCTGAAATAATAGCATCTGAAGTAAAGAAACGACTACATAAAGGTATACAGGCAATCAGATCAGAAATAATTTCTGAAGTAAAAAAAAGAAATGATAACTACACTGAAAGAAGTTCTATAGTGCTCCTAAAGAAGACACTGATTAAAAACTAGAGCAGAATATAAAAAGATGGGCTCTTTGAATAGACAATAAAAGAAAGAAATAGAATGCATGAAGCAGATCAAAAGTGATACACATGAATTTAACACCTCATTCACAAGCTGGCAAAACCATTTGAGAAAGTGAGAATAGACTTTCAGACCTGAAAGACACCATTGCAGCTAGTGAAAAAGTAAGAAAAGATCTCTTAAAAACAACTAGGATGCAGGAAAAAAATAATTCAATACCTGCAAGATGATGCAAAGATGAACAACGTGAGACTACTAGGCATCAAGAAGAAGGAAGGAGTCAATACAAATGATATAAAAAGAATATGAATGGAAGCAATAGCAGAAAACTTCCCAAATATGGGGGAACTATCTCACATTCAGGTAACCAAAGCATACAGAACTCCAAATAACATCAACTCCCAATGAAAACCACACCCAGACATGTAATAATCAAGATCCCAGAAATTCAGCACAGGAACTGTATACTAAAAGCTGCTAAACAAAAGAAACAGATCACGTTTAAAGGAAAACCCATCAGGATAACAGCAGATTTCTCTTCACAAACCATCAAGTCAGGAAGAGCATGGAGCAAAGTACTTCAAGTCTTACAAGAAAACAAATTGCAACCCTGAAAAACTCTCTTGCAATTATAATAGAGAATTGAAATACTTCCATGACAAAGAACAACTTAAGAATTTCATGATGACAAAG
>NW_004524778.1:2101677-2103899 GCF_000260255.1 Octodon degus
AAAAAAAAAAAAAAAAAAAAAAAAAAATTAAAAATCCAACTAGTTTCAAGGAGTATGTTCCTTACCGTGAAAATATTCAAACACTCTCTTAACTCTGAAGATGTTACGATGATACAGAACTAGAATTAATCTCCAAAAGTCTCAATATCAACACTATGTGTGATTTTGTATTTTATTAAAGATCTATTAAGTTTCACAGTGTCTGTAATTCACCGTTTACCATCTCCTGGAATAAAGAGCACAATACATTTCTAGGGACAGGCGAAACATTCATTAAAACTATATCTTTTGTCATTTATTTATAATTCCATAAGTAAATTAATATTGAAGAATTTACTTAGAAATATTTTTAAAAGCAGTTGAAGTTTATGTGTAGCCAAAAATTAACGTCAAAGTAAATTTCTAGAGATAGTCACGCTACAGGGTATATACTTCATAAGGGGAAAGATTTTTTTTTTTACCATTCTTATAACTGGGAGGTTAGAAGAACATGCAATTTATAACTAAAACTAATTTGTTGTCTAAAGAAGTTACGTTTCCTAAGAAGGTTCACCTTCATTTAACTAACTTACAATGCACCCTTTTCCTTTTATAAAGGATGTAGTAAAGCTTTCTAAATGAGATAGAATACTTGCTATAGTACCTCTAAATTATTTTGCTCAAATAGTGTGTTTTCTACATGTAGGTTGTTTAATAAGTATTTTATATTTAAAATATTTGATTTAAAACATGTTTTTTAGTATCATCTTAAATCCAACAAAGGAATAACAACAATTTCTGAACACAGGGAAATCAAGTATTTTCCAAGGACAGAAAATACAGGAGAACTATTAGTTTGACAACTTTTCTATAAAATCACTAATAGCTGACTTAGGTGGAGAAAGAAAAGAGAAAAACCAGTCAGAGGCTCTGATGGTTCTAAGTGTCCTGTAGAATCTAGAACAGACTTGAGTTCTTAAGACACCACACACCTTCATATTAGCTGCAGAAAATGCAAAACAAGTGATATTTAAAACATCTAAATAGAAATGTAGGGGTTTATCCACCAGAGGACTAGAGAATAATTAAAAGAAATACATCAATTGAATGATATAACTAATTCTTCCAGTCTTAATCTAATCTACCTTTCAGCTAAGCTGGTTTTCCAGATTGTATCCTGCTTAGAAAAATATAAATATATCCATTAAGAAGATTGTAATGTCAAAAATACTTGGGAAAGCCATTTGTTTATACTGTAAGGGACAATAGTGTTATTCACAGGTTAGAAGATCTCTGTGATCAGCCTCCCTGTGCAAGTAGACAGGAAAGTAATCTTGATCAATGTATTATTCTCCACTATTTCCTGGCAGGTAAAATCATAAAAAACAAGAGAGAGTTGAACATTATGAAAGGAAACAAAGTTAAGTTAAGTGACAAATGAATTACAGAAGATACTTTAAGCAAACAACAGGCAGTATTATAAAAACTTAGCCTTCATAGAGATAAAAATGATAAATCACTCATGAAACTGGAGCAGCATGCTATTGGGAAATAAACAGAAGAATAAGTAAGAACAAAAGAGTTGATTTAAGTGAAAAGCTAGATATGAGGCTTGCAGTATTTCAAAAGTAGACATCTGAAATGGTGTTGTTTTTCTTCCAAAACTACAGGCATTCTTAGGTACTGCTATATCTCTTTACAATTCATCAAAGCTATACACAGAATTATGGTACAGAATATACCTAAATTTTTTAATGAGTATGTTTCTAGCCATGCAAAAACTCAGTGTTCTCTATTATATAATAAGAATGTATCAAATTTTTAGGTTGAATTAAATTGAGAGCAGTTATTTTCATCAAACACAGCATGATGTATTTTCTTTGTCATACAATTTTAGCAAATAGTATAGCTTGAATCTAAAGGGGAAAATAATTTTACTTTTTTAATATCAAAGTGCTTGTATATTAGATTTTATCTTTATAGTTTGAAAAAGAGATATGATTATGTATAAATATATATTTAATTACAATTCTAAAATAGTCTAAACTCACAGTAATACTAAAATTTTAGAAAAGTTCTAAAAATTGAGCTCATATGTAGTATTTTTATGAAATTCAAGGGTTTGTTTTTTGCTTTCTTTGTTTTTGTATTTTAGGGACAGGTCTACAGTGTGTTTAGGGTCTCACTACTAGATCGGACTCATAGTAATCTGCCTGTTTACAGCCTCCCAAGAGCTGGGATTA
>NW_004524778.1:2111464-2113043 GCF_000260255.1 Octodon degus
GTATTTCTCTATTTTGATTGTCTCAACATTTTGGATGAATCTAATGCTGCTGAGCAATTTAAACAGTACAGCATGAGTAATGTCAGTTGGCTCAATGAACTCTCATGAAACTATAGGGTGCTGTTTTTCATAATTTAGTTTATTTTTTAGTGAAACATACTTGCCCAACCTTAAATTCTAACCATTTATAGTAGTTTCCAGTGAATCAAATTCCTCTTCCTTGTCAACTACATTATACTTTTCCAGATGTAGCGAACGTTACAGGTCCTGTGTCCTGCATTAATTTCTTCCATTGCTTTTATTTTCAGGTTTGGCCATTTCTTTATGCCATTTTTGTGGTCTCAGTAAATGGAAATATATCCATGGTATCACTCATGGAGTGCTTTCTTTTGAAACACTATAATTTCTCTGTTACTCTCCAGGCATTTTTACTTTATTATTGTTCATTAATCCATGGAATGACATTGTAAATGCATACCACAGTTTAGCAATCAATGTGTCATGAAAAAATTGTTGTCTTTCTTTTTCTAGCAATTGCAAAATCTGTTACTTTGAATATTAAATTGCCTTACATATATAAATATAATTGCTCCATGATCAATATCTAAGATTTGAAAGTTCTAGATAGTCTTTGTACCCGAATGCTCACCTTAATAATGGATAAACTACTTTTGCATATATGCCTCATATTCATTTTGAAAGCAGTAGCATGGAAACATGCGTATGGCATTGTTATGAATCATTGCAGCAGTTAATATGTTTGGTGAATTTTTACATTTAGTGATATTTAATTATTTATCTCTACATTAGGGAATGTGAAATGGTGTCTCACGTAATGAGATGTAATAAATGCTATTTCAAATAAATAATTTTTCCCAAAAAAGTATCTACTCTTTAAAAGCTTTCAACAGCCTTTCTTCTAAGATAGTGAAATATCTTCTCTCTAGTCATGCTACTGTGCCTAGCTCAGTCAGGCAGCCTGCCAGAACTTCATACTGTCTAGCTTTAACTTTACCCCATTGACCAACCTTTCCCGTTCTCTAGCCCTTCCGGCTTTCCTTGGCCTCTCCTCACAGCCACCCTTGTCTATGTTCTGCGATACCAACTCTTCTGTGTTCAGTGTATGAATGCTTTCACATTGTGCTTAGAACTCTGCCCTTGGCTTGTTTCATTTAATATAATGACCCTAAGTTCTGCTCATATTGTTGCAGATGACAGGATTTTATTATTTTTAATGACTGAATGCTATCCCCTTGTGCATATATATATGCACAAGGGGATAGCATTGTCCATTTGATTTACATTATTTTGTTTTTAATTCTTGGATATTGTGACTAGTGCTGGAAAAAAACATGGAGATGGCAGATCACACTTCCTTCTTATCTGTCTATCTGTCTATCTGTCTATCTATCTATCTATCTATCTATCTATATCCCAAAGTGGGATTGCATAATTACATGCTACTTCTATTTCTAACGTTTTTAGGGAGCTCCTTACACTTCGATATAACTAATGCATTAGCTTAGATTTACACTGACAGTGTGCAGAGCTTCCATTTCTCATTAGATTTGAAGTAGTT
>NW_004524778.1:2113788-2115884 GCF_000260255.1 Octodon degus
CTCTCTGTGAAAGCCTGAGAGAGTGTCTTCTCCCTATGTGACTCTCCTTAGGCACACTCTATGTCATAACCGTAACTATTCTTGCTAAGGTAGAGGCTAGCTCGTGGATTTGGTATTCATTTCCCTCATGATCACTTGTTATTGAATGTTTGTCAATTTCTATGTCTTCTTTTGAAGAAATATCCATTTAGTTACCCAGTTTTAAATTGAGTTATGAAGCATCTATTTGCTATTGAGTTTTTAGAGTTACTTACCTATTATATATTCTTGATGTCAAGTCCTTGTCAGTGGGAAAGTTTACAAGTAATTTCTCCCAGTCTTTAAATTGTCTTTTTATTTTGATGTTTACTTTCTTTGCAGTATAGAAAGTTTTAATTTGGTGAAATCACATAAGTCTATTTAAAGCTGGCTTTCTGTGCTTCAGGGGCTGTATCAGAAAATATCTTGTCCATTTCAGTTCTAAAACATTTCTCCTATGTTTTCATCTTAATAGGTTTCATAGTTTTAGACTCTAAGCCTTTAGGTCTTCAAGTCATGTTGAGTTCTTTTTTGTAATTAGTGACAAATAAGTATACAGTTTTCTTCTTTTGTACTTGAATATCCAATTCTTCCAGCTTTATGTATTGAAAATATGGTTCTTTCTTCAATCTATGAATTTAGCACCTTAGGGTGTGTATAACATTGGCGAAAAACTGTTGACCTTAAAACTATGTTATTACTTCTAGATTTTCTCTTTTTTTCATTGTACTATGTGTCCATTTTTATATTCATGCCATATCATTTTGATTATTAGTTCTGTTTTGTGTGATTTAATGTAAACCAGGATAATATTTTCTTCCTTTTTCTTGAAATAGCTTTGACTTTTCAAATGGTTCTTAATTTTATCTGTGTGATTTTAAATAGATGTAACATTTTGTATGTTTGTTTCTAAATTTAATTTCTGTTTATCTGAAATGTATTTACCTCTATTGTTCACTAAAATATGGTATTTCTTAATAAGAATATATGCTTTACCTATTGGTTTTTGTATGTACTTAGGGAGGGTTCTACAGGGTCTCGATTATAACTCATAGTGATTCTCCTGTTTTCAGCCTCCTGAGCACGGAGATTCCAGGCACATGCCACCACACCCAGTCCGCTATGCTGTCTCAGCATGCCCAGGGGTGAGGCCAGCACTGCATGCTGGGGATCGAACTCCAGCCACTGGACTTGGCCTAAGCAGCTGCTTTAGTACACTGAGCTATCTGACTGGCACTGTAACTATTTTTGCATTCTACCTGTTAATTATTTTGTTGACAGAAACTTGACTAATATTTTCTTAAGGTTGCAATATGCATTTACAGTTCTTATATGTTGTCATTCAATGAATAGATTATTTTCTTCAATGTATTAACATTTATCTCTATTTTTTCTGATTATTATTTATTTTATTAGATGTTAGAGAGTGCAGACAAAAATGTAAAGAAATAGAAAAACCAAAGGTAGAAACAGAGCAGCATACGACAATATATATGATGTAGAATTTCAACACAAGAATAGAAAGTTAACAATAGTTGTTATATTACTTATACCTCTCATCTTGGTGTTCTAAACGTGTACTGTTTCTAATGTCTCAACACTTATTATATATTTTTTCTTTTTTTGTTAACTTTTGCTTTCTAATTAGATGATCTCTCCAAATAAAGGGGAAAAACATGACTGATTTTGACTATATAGCATACGTTACATGCAATAATATGCTATATCATGTTATTTTATAACATACAATTATGGATGTTAATAAAGTACATGCAGCCTATCTCTATCTTCACATGATTTTAAAATAGAAGGAAATAACTTGTGAAAATCAGGGAGACAAAAATTGTGATTCTGTCTCAATATCATTCCATGCATAAAACATTTGAAAATGTGGATTTCATAGTAAATTTTAATAATTCAATTTAATCTAAGAAATGTTGTGGAGGCCGGGGAGATAGCCAGTAGAATAAGTGCTTGCCTGACAAGTGCAAGGGCCTGAGATCAATCCTCGGTTCCACAAAAGAAAAGAAAAGAAAACAAAACAAAACAAAACAAAACAAAACAAAAAAAAAACAAAA
>NW_004524778.1:2116784-2122618 GCF_000260255.1 Octodon degus
ATCGAACTCTCAACCCCTGTGTTTGCCTAAAACAAAGGCCTGGAGCTCCCTGTACTGTTCCACGTGAGTCAGTTTTGAGCAGCCCAAAGATCAGACAGTGGAAGGCTGAAGACTGTGCTGGAAGGCTAGAGTTGCCTGGAGGCCAGGAGATGAAGTCCAAGCCGATGGTGAAGACCGAAGATGCTCAGAAGAAACAGAAGCAAGCCTTTCTTCTTCACGACCCTCGTATTCCCTTCAGGTGACAAGCCTATTCATTGCTGTCACTCATACCCAGATTGGATCTTCTGTTTTCAGTAAATCCTGCAGCACCACTTAGAACTATGCTGAGCCAGTTTGTTTAGGCATTTCTTAGTGAAGTTGGCACAAGGAGTTAACTATCACATTCACCTTTAAAAAATAAATTTTACTAAACTCAAGGAAGACTTCAAAATGTTTAAATGTGCATTAAGATCTAACTTCTTTAGCCCATGATTTCTACTTTCTTGGGTAAATAAATCATACTGAAAAGGAAGGATTTGCAAAAAATAGTACATTTGCACTTTTTCAGATAAGTGTGAGTGCTGATTTTGGTGCTAAATGCATCACATTTCAATTTATGTGTTCACACGTATTGAGCATCACTTGCTGTTGAATGTAGCAAGTGTGGTAACATTTTCTTCCCAAGCACTTTTTTTCTGACCCACGTTAGAAGTTAATGTTGTTTTGTTAAATGAACAAATTAGCATTTGTGGCTTACGTATTTCTAAGAAGTATTGCACAATACATTTAACCTTTAAAAATTAAAGTAATGCTTGTGTGGCCTTAACAGAGCCTAAAAACTCTAGAACAATAAAGAATGTTGCCTTTTTAGATATAAACTTTCTACAGAAGTCTGAGTTTTTTATTTCTTCCAATGAATAATTCACAATTCATGCCCCATCAGCAGAAATTAAGACAGACTGAAGTCTAAAATATGTGCATCACTTACACTTGTGAGAAGAACAGGGGGCAGAGAATTTGTAGGAAGAAAATTTGAGCAGTCACGAAAAGGCAGGTAGCTGCACAGAGCATGCATTGAGATTTCAGATCAAATTTGTCTTTCATAAGACAATACTTTCTAGATCTTTCTAACATGGAAAGGTTTGGAACTATTCCATGATTGAATGAACTCACCAGAACCAAAAGCATGCTTTCCCTTGAAGAGGGCTATATGAAGCGTACTTCCAAGCCTATCATAGCCCACCTACTGGATCAGTTATCTCCAGTTCTGCAAGAAATTCTAGAACACCTGTATCTTCGGATTCTCTTTTCCTTAATAAAATGGAAACAAGAATATTTAGTGAAATTGTCTTCAGTTTCCACCACAACTTCTGGATTGGGACTACAATTAATTCTTTTTGTCTTGTGCATTGACTTGCCTTTGTATGTTCTCTTCACCTTCAGCTTCTTATTGTTATCTTCATTTCCTTACTGGTAGAGTTCCCAGACCCTGAGTAATAAGGACCATAAGGATCCTGTCACATCTCCATTTTTTTTTTTTTTTTTTTTTTTGTGTGTGTGTGTGTGTGTGTGAATTCAAAGAATTCATGAAATAGATCATATGGCTTCCATAAATACACTACCTACTCTTCTTTTGTGCAATAGCAACTCTGTTGTTTCCTGATGATAAATTATTATCTCTGTTAAATCAACGATTCTTGTTTCTGTCTTCTTTTCCCTGTTCTCCAAAAGTATAAATATGTTGAGGAATCTATAGAGTCCACCAAAAAATGTGTACATACATAAGGAAAAATAGAAGGGAAAAGAAAAAATGATTAAAGAAAAATGAAATGGAAATGAATCTTTGCAACTAGGGAAAGGATGAGGGGCTAGAAGAAGGGGAGAGGACTGCGAAAAAAAGAGGAATCATGATATATCATAAGCAGGTACAAATTCCCTATGATGAATATAATCATTATGAATAACTAAACTACCAAAATTTTTTAAAAAATGAAAAAAATATATAAATGTTAAATATTTTAATACTATATTTATTGAGACATCTTTAATACAAGTTAATTTTGGTTTCTATAATTCCGAGATGGTCAATGTGCTGGCCATGAACTTCCAGACACATATTAGCACAGTGAAGTGATACATGGGTAACCTTGGGAAACATGTTCATTGAGGTTTCTGTGCTTGCATTTTCTATTTTTTCTAAGGGCCAGCAGAGCAGCTGATTTACTGTGATATATGGCTTCTTTTAGGGTCTCCATAGATGAAAATCTTCTGTTGTTAAATCAGGAGAACCTGTACATTTCAAAGTTTATTCTTTTCATGAATTGTGTATCACTTTTTGGTGCACACTGTATATAGAATAAATAAATAGAACTTTGGCTCTGTCTCCTGAAGAAAGCATATCCTTTTCAAAGACTAAGATTTCTAATCTAACTTAACTCAAAAATGAAGAAATAAGAAACACAAACCAATGAGTCATTCTAAGTGATGGAAACAGGAAACACTCACGCATCTATTTCTTGATTACGGAGCCAAGTATATATTATCTTGTGAATCTAATGTCTTTCATGTAATGTCTAATCTGGATCTAGGAAGATGGCACTTCATCCTTGACTAGTACCATAGAAAACTCATACTTTATGTCTGCTTTTGACAAGCCACTACACTGCTCAGGACTGTAGGAGCTCCGGGGCGGCAAGCTATGTTGAGTGCATACCACAGGTATGAACTCCTTTCCTCACCGTTTCCTGATATTATGTGATAATACGCATGATCTCATGCCAGTGGCACTTTGATGTTGAAACCATGAATAAGAAAGCAATATCAGAAATTCACTCGGAATCATATGGTGATACTCATCCAAATTTCCACATGGCAAAGTCCATTCTACTCAATTTGTAATTGAGAATATATGTGATCTACTTGAGAGTGAAATCCCTGCTAAAGGATCCCTGGCCTTCATGTCATGTTAGCTAGGTTGACTTTGGTTGAACTTGTAGCCAAATGCTGAAGGGGACAGCCTCATGTTTCCCATTTCTGCTGCTGAGTCCATTGTGTTCAGATACACGTTGTGCTAACCTGACTGGGGTAAGTGACTGATATGAACTTGCTGATTATTTTATCTAATTAGTTATTTAATGTCTGTGCTATTTTGAGACTAATATTATCCTCAGCAGTCAACAATTCAGAAACTAGTGCTCACCATTTTACTTGGGTAGAAACTTTCACTTATCTTTTTTTAAATTTGACATTCTAATAGCATTGTTAACCAGAGAAAAGAAACAAGAATAAGAAATATTTGTTTATTATTTATTTTTAAAATTTTTCCCATAACTTTATTGATAAACAAATAGCAATGAGACAGTTTCAAATCAGATTGGTAGGGCAGTTTCAATAATTATTATGTTTGTATCTATTTTTTGTATTTACTTTTAGGGTCTACAGGGTTTTCAGGGTCTCACTACTAATCGGACTCACAGTGATCTGCCTTTTACAGCTTCTCAAAAGCTGGGATTACAGATGTGTGCCACTGTACACAGTCTCAATTGCCTTCTCAGTGTGCCCCCCGGGGGGCAGGACCTGAAGAGTAGGCGTGGGGATTGAATGCCTGGTCCCTGAGCCTGCTTGCAGGCACCTTAATATGTTGAGCCATTTGGCCAGCCCCACAAGAATAAGAAATACATTTTAAAGATTTTAAATAAAAATATAACTGCTATTTTTCATAGTCAATGCTTAGGATATCCTAAGACATACAATATAGAAATGTGCTACTTAAAAGGTAGACTTATGATATTGGATAGGAGAATAAATTTACCAGTATATATAATTAATTAAGTAATTAATTTATTTATTTAGTAAGTACAGGGTCTTGCTACAAAGCTCAAACTTATACTGATCCTCTTGTCAGCCTCCCCAGAACTGGGATTACAGGCATGCACCACCATGCCCGGTCTTGGTGTCCAGCTCAGCGTGGGGACAGCGAGGCATGCAGTACCGGAGGTAGAACCCAGGTCCTTGCACTTGACGGGCAGGCTCTTAGACCCCTGAGCTACCTCCTCAGCCCCAAAATTAACTTTCTTTCCATGTACCAGCAAATAATATTCAGCTGGTGTAAATTTCAAAGAATATATCATTTATAAAAACATGAAAGGATTAGTAGAAAGTTTAAAAGATTTCTAAGAACTCTATAGATCAAACTCTAAATCATTTAATTAATATGTTGAAGACATTTTAAAGAGATCAAATATTTTGAATTGTATCATAGATTAAATACAATCACATTAAAATTATAGTGATATTAACTGTTAACATTCAGAAAATTGTAAGGAATGTAAAATTCCAAGAGAAAATAGAACACATATTAAGAACAGAGAGAATATATATTTCACTCTGTATTGAAATTTTTATGAATCGCAGCACACACAAAGTGTATAATTAGCGAAAATGTAGATAATGAAAACAATAGAATAGGATAGAATCTCTAGAAACAGATACAGGAATATATGGTATTCATTTAGAGCACAGTCCAATATTCGATACAAGGCAATTTTTAAAAGAAAGGGCAGAAGTCAATAGGATAACAGCAGCCCTCCTGTATCTTGATGACCAAGATTAATTACTCTTGACGACGTGCCATCTCCTTTTATTGCCTGTGCATCTCTGGACATGCAGTATAGGAGAGAATTTCTGCATCCTATGGATGTCTTTACTGCCATGTCTCTTTTGCTGAAAATTTTTGTTTATTTAAGAGTGATTCCAGACATTTCTCTGCCAGCCTTCTGAATCATTTCTCACTCCCAATAGGTGCATTTATTCTATCCAGAGACAACTATATTTCTACACAAATGGATTAATAAGACATATAGCCTGATGCTTGGCTCCTCAGGAAGATAATTCATATGGTAAATTATACAGAAAAGGCATAGATTTATTGAAGAATTACCACAGCAACTGTAAGAATGTGATGGAAGCTGAATTAGAAGAGCAGGAATGCTGAAATAAGGTGCTGTCTTCAGAAAAACTCAAATAATACAAACTAATGATTGGAACCAGGGTGGAATGACCAAATGTCTATGTAGAGGAAATGGCCTTAAATTTTAAATTTCAAGTGACTCACTAAATGTCTACAGCCAGCACCAAGAACAGGCACCCTTAGGTAGGCAGCTCTTGTGTGGACTGCTCTCTCCTGTGAACTCCTCGAAGTATTCTCTCCTGCTCTCTGGGAAAGTAGCTTCTTACCCAGAAGTAACAAAATGAGAAACAGCACAAACATCATTATGGAAAGGGCATTGCAATAAAGAGGGATAATCTGAAAGGATCCAATGCAAATGGGATTTAATTTGATCACTGCTGACTTTTTGTTAGTACTTATTTATTTGGTACAGGATCTCACTATGAAACTTGGACTCCTACTGATCCTGCTGGCTCGTCCTCCCCAGAGCTGGGATTAATGCTCACATGGGGCAGGGCATTGAACCCAAGTTCTTGTGCTTTCCAGTCAGGCACTTAGACCACCTAGCTATCTTTCCAGCCTAATTGCTGACTTTTTGAAATATGCTTTCTTTTTTAAAATTTTATGTATTTGGTACAAAGTCTCGCTATGCAGCTCAGACTTGTGGTGATCCTTGTGCTGTAGCCTCCCCAGAGCCGGTATTGCAGGTGAGAACCACCACGACCAATGTCGGTGGCCAACTCGGCATGCCTGGGCCAAGTCAGGCCAGCATGGCATGCGGTACTCAGGATTGAACCCGATTCCTTGCACTTGTCAAGAAGGTGCTTAGACGATTGAGTTATCTCTCCAGCTCATTTTTATATTTAAATCAAGGAGGGAGGACAGAAGCACTTTGGTTATTATATGC
>NW_004524778.1:2123490-2124897 GCF_000260255.1 Octodon degus
GAATGTATCACCAACATGACTTAACATTGCTAATAGGAAATAATATCCAATATCTGCCTGGCGGTGTTTGCCAGCTTTTACCACTGGACAGCTAGTTTCCCAGCCCTCCCTTTGTAACAGTCTAGTTTGGGAAAAGAATAATAAGGTGTGGTCTAATATTAAAAGATGGGGACCACATTTCATCTCCTTAAGGAAGGCATATACCTTAATTATTTTGTTCTTCTATCCCACATATTTTCTATTTTTTTCTTGTTTATTCAATCATTTATTGATCAGTAAGGAATCATTATTTTCATCATTACTTTTTTCCTTAGGCCATTGAGTCCAATACCTACTTCATTTATCTTTGTTCAAACTCAGATTTTAAAAAGAAGTACTTTATTAGCCTTTTGTCCTTTCTTTGTCCATGCACTTACTAGAGTGTGTGTGCTTGCATGTCTGTCTGTTTGTATGTTCTATTATTTTCTGCCAATATACCACTGGCTTATTTACAGTTTTTCCTGTCCCCAGCCCTTGAGTCATGAATTTCTCTAAGAAATCTAATTCCTTTTTTTGAAAAATGATGTTAAAAAGGAAGATCTGAATCTCAGATCTTGTGTGCTTATAAATTTTGTTTTCACTATCCCTATTTAATTAAATGAATTAGGAAGTAACATATTCATGACAAGTATAGTACACTATTGTATGTATTATTCTAGTTTCCTTTGTTTGTCAGTTGACTGTGATGCCAAAACTCCAACTCTGAGATTATTTCAAATCTCTGCACAAATTATACAACACCCACAATTTAAAGGAAGAGAGGTTCATATTTGTTGATAGTTTCAGTCCTTCATTGCTGGCTTCAATGCACAGACTGTGGGACATGCCAGAGGAAAGGGTTTAGCCCACAGCAGCCAACTGGGGCGATAGGGCAGGACGGAGACACAGACAGACAGAGACAGAGACAGGGATAGAGACAGAGAGAGACAGACAGTGACAGAGACAGAGACAGAGACAGGGTTAGACAGAGAGAGAGAGAGAGAGAGACAATGACAGAGAGAGAGACAGACAGAGACAGAGACACAACAGAGAGACACAGACTGTGACAGGGACAGAGATGAGGATGGGCCAGGGACAAGAAGGCATCCCTCCAGGTTGTAGCCCTATGACCACTTCTAACGGGGGCTTCACCTAATACTTAGCTACTGCTCTCATCAGCGCATTGATCCACCAATAAGTGTAGCATTTCCATCATCCAGTTATTTTCCAGGCACATGGAAGTCTGGGGGAATATTTATATTTAAACCATGACAACAACTGCTATTCTTTTACTTAATTTTTCAGTAATGCTCTAAATAAATATACAGAATCCCACTCATGTCCTTAGTAGGTATATAACTTCATCAGCCAGAATCAGTGCTTGTTGTA
>NW_004524778.1:2124997-2129533 GCF_000260255.1 Octodon degus
AATCCTCTTTGCAGCCCTGCTACGCCAACAGACCATTCCATGTAGCAGGAACTCAACAAAAGTAGAATGCATACAGGGATCAGAAACAGATAAGCTTTCTATTCCTGATGAAACAAGAGTTAAACATGCATTTTCATTTTGGGTTAATCACTGTATCCGAATGAATATTTTAAAGAGAATAAGGACATCTCATTGATTAGACGTTCAGCCAATATCCATACTTCTTAGTGGTTCATGGAATCTCAGTTACCTGTTTATGGAATTACTTCTACCTTCACTCTACAAAGTTGTTTGTATTTAAGAGAACATTTAGAGGATTTTTAGCAAGAGCATCATGCTTGTCAATAGGCTGGTGCCACTGAGCTATATCCCCAGCCCAGCACAATTATATATTTTTATATTTTATTCTGCTCTAGGACTTAAAATATGTTTCTTTATTTTTCAAAGTTTTTGATATATAAAGAATAATTCTTTATGCTGTAGCATTATGTCTGCACATGCTTTATGCCACAACCTTCTATGTACTTTATTGCATTGTGTTTCTACCACTAAGAGTTTTACACTAAAAATTTTCCTTTAAATTTCACTATGAATTATATTCCCTTAACCTGAAATGCTGGCAGCAACATATTAAATTCTGCTTTCATCTAAAATTGCTCTTGTCTTTCTAATTTTCAGTTTTATTTCATTTGGAATGTTATGACTAAATGCTATGAGCTGGTGACTTATAAGGGGCAGAAATGTATTTGCCAGTTTTGGAAGCTGGGAAAACAAAGAGCTAATAGATTTAATAGCTAACATGTAGCCATGACCTGATTTGTAGTTATCTTCTCATTGTATTTTCATTTCGGTAAGAAGCAAATGAGGTCCGTTGAGTTTCTTTTATTCAGTCATGTTCCTTTATGCTTAGATTCTGTGAGTAATGACCTCCAAAGTAGCCCCACTTCACAATACCATAACATTTAGCATTAAACCTTTAATATATGAGCTTTTGAGTGGCATATATTCAGGTGATAGACTTTTTGTTATGGCAAATCACCTGAATTATTTTTTACATATTTTAATAGAACATACACTTAATACTACAAAGTACCATTTCAGCACTGCTTTTGCTACATTGTACCAGTTATGATTCATTGTATTTTCATTTTGTTTAAATCTAAATAAATAATTTTTCTTGAGTTTTTTTAATTGACTGATTTCTACTAACTAGTTTGTTGTTTACATTTTATGCATTTTGAGCTGGTCTAAATCTTTTTCTGTTTGAGAATTTGGTGGTTTTTTTGTTCTATCTTTTATTTTCTAGCAGATTTAATGTTTCTGTTATAATAAAGGTATTAGATATTTTAATACAAGGTGGAAAATTTTGAGAGGCTTTAAAATTGAATGATATCATTCATTCCCATATCAATTTAGATATCAATTCAATCAACCTCTTCTAATAATATTTTTGTGAGCTGATGTTAATAAAATTCAAAAAGCTAACCATATTCAGGTGTCACAGATAAATTTTTATTGAATTCAGTATTTTGATTGCTTTGTAGCAGTATATGACACATTTGTCTGCAAAATAATGTATTTTAATTACATAATACTATAGACAGATGGTTTCTTAACTTTAAAAAGTTATATGTGCTATCAAATAATCAGTTTTAACGTGTCCTTTCGCCTTCAAAACCTCACTTACTTTTAATGAAATGGGCATATAGATGTTTGACTCATGAACTGTGAGTGATAATCGACATAAATGTATTAATATTCTATACCAGTAAAATTTTAATGAATGTGATATACTATAATTATCAATAAACATGTGTTAGTAATTTATGGATGAAATATACTGTTTTATCAGTTTTGAGAAATTATGCAAGTAAAGTTGTCATGCTGCCTAACCTCATCATTACATGCTAATCGTGGAAAAGCATGTGCCTTCCTAGCTATAGAATAATGAATAGAAAATATTACTTTATTAATTTTAGTCTAAAGCCATAATTTAGGAAAAATGAAATATATTAGGTAGAAGTCCTCATGGCTCTTTCTTTAATCCACTCAAAAATTTAGAAGAAAATTAGAAAGCCTAGAGAAAAATTGTTAATGCTACTGGGGAAAAAATGTTTCAACAATCAAAATACACCTTAATGTGCTTTGCAATTTCAATTTGACATAGAAATGCTTTTCTTATTACATGATCACCATCAGGTGAATTTTCAATTTATTTTTCAGAGAAAATTTGAAGGAAAGATCTGTCTGAAAAGCTAAGTGTTTTCAAAGGTCATGAAAAGGTGAATGCTGACAGAAGGTCACAGGACATACTTTCTAGAGAGTGCCTTACATGATAGTTTAAATTTTTAAGAATACTCAGTTGCAAAAAAGATTTCTTCAAATCCTGTGTTGTAACTATAAGTACCAGTAGAGCCAAGCACTTCTAGTTAGAACTCAGTCAAGAAACAAATTTAGCATTTTAGAACCTGCTTTTTATCCTGTTCTTTGGCACCTGCACAGAGGTTTAGGAGTAAACGGAATTGGCTTGGGATTGACTGATTGATTGATTGATTGATTGATTGATTTTGTGTAGGGTCTCACTATACAGTTCAAACTTGTAGTGATCTTTCTATTTTCAGCCTCCCGAGTGCTGGGATTACAGATGCATACTGCCATACATGGTCTTGGTGGCCAGCCTGGGGTAGGTAGGAGTTGTGGCGTGGGGTACCAGGGTTCGAACCCTGGCCCCTGTGCTTGCCTCAGCAGGCACTTTCTCTGCTGAGCTATCTCACCAGGGCTAACTTGGGATCTTTGTAGGGGTTTAGTTCTATGAACCATGCAGCTCTTCTCCACCATGTTCTATAATTGTACAACTTCAGTATTGGGATAACCAACTCTAGAATGAACCTTCTAAAATTGTGAGATTCTACCATCCCTCCTTTAAATTGTATGAATAGATATCTGATCCCAATGACAGCAATCTGACCAATATCAAAAATTGATAACAACACTAGGGTAGTTGTGGTACCTTTGCATGACCTTATGCTTCATAAACCTTTGTATTAGTTTTTAAGGGGAATTTAAAAAAAATAAAGGTGTCTTAGAATGCTGTAAACAAAAGTTGATGAGAAAATCTAATTGGATCTGCACAGAAAAGATGAGTGCAGCTGTGGTAATGACCCTAATGTATGGTGCGAAGCCAAGAACTCAGAGGTGCAAGAGATGTGGGCCACTTGTTTAGGGAAAAGCGTGCAGCCTCCCAGGGGAGGAGCTGTGTGCATTATGACCAGCAAGGCCATAGAGTCAGGCGTTCCAAGTTCTCTGGCACTCTCCTTCTACCATGATTTTCCCCAAGAGCTGGGCTGGTGCTGTAGGGCTTTATGCTTCCTGTTCTGGGTTTTCACTTTTGCTTTCATTTTAAATATTTCTATTCCCTTCCCATATGGAATGAAAATGTTTACTCTGTACAGGGTACTTGACAATATACATTTTGTTTGTTAGTTTTACTAAGTTTCACAGATAAGAGTTTGTCTTGAGTCTCAGAGAAAGCTTTGGGTTTGGACTTCTTTTTAAAATATTTATTTATTTATTTATTCATTCATTCATTTATTTGGTATAAGGCCTTGTTATGCAGCTCAGACTCCTAGTGGCCCTCCTGGTTCAACCTCCCCAGCTCTGGGATTACAGACAAGTGCCGCCAGGCCCAATTTCAGTGGTCTGTAGGGCTCACCCAGGATTCCAGGTCAGCATGGCATGCGGTGCCCAGAATTGAACCTGGGTCCTTGTGCTTGCTAGGCAGGCACTTAGACCACAGAACTATTTCCACAGACCCTTATGGTTTGAACTATTGAGACTTTAGAGCTTTTACAACATGTACTTACTTCTATGAAGCATAGTTATGTTTGCTAGGTGTAGTAATGAGGTTTTCTCTGTTTGGAGAATATGTATGGCTGTTAGCGATATTTGGAGAATCAATTTAACAAAGAATGAAATTTATCAAATAAGCCTAACTGTCACTTTATTGACTTGAGTAGAAAAAACATGCATTTGTGTGTTTCTGCATGCATCATATGTGTGCTTCAGTTATGACCTGGGGTCTGTGACTGCTGCCAACCCCTCCTCTCTGAAGTAGCTATGGTGTTCTGTTTTCTGTCCACCACAAAGCAAGCAGCATCGCAGTACCAGTCCCTTCTGCTGTGGTATTTCTGGCTTCAAGCCTGCCAGCTGTGGATGGAAACCTCTGAACCTGGGAGCCAAATAAAACTCTTCTTTAAATTGTATGTATGTAGCAGCTATTAGATCCAAGCAAAATATATGAGTAGCACAACATCTTACAATTATTTTATAAAATCTTTAACTCCTCTAGCTCTATAGCTCATGTAAGGTGGTATTATAAATATTCAACTTTTCATAAATTTTATAAAACTGAATAGAATTACAAGATATTTTAAAGATAAATAAATGAAGAAACAAATAAAACCAAGACACAATAAAGTACTCTGCTATTTTGCTTAAGCACAAGAATCTCAAAAATGTTGACTGTGTTTAGAAGCT
>NW_004524778.1:2131073-2133234 GCF_000260255.1 Octodon degus
TTTGTTACTGTCTACAAAATGCCTCCGAGCAGGTACAAGGGGATTGTGGAGCTTGTGCCATTTATTTCCCTTTTCTCAGTACTAGAGTCTGACTGAGTATGTTCTCTAATGTCCAAGATAGTTTTATATGTGCTCCTATTTTTTTTTAGTTTTGTTTGAAAAGAGAGAGATGTTGGCCCAATCACTAGTCCTTAAACTCTTGGATTTCAATGTGTCTTGAGGGTATGGAACTGAGAACATGAAATTAGATATGTAAGTAGCTAAAAAATTAAATATGATATTTTTTCAACTCAACACATAATGAAACAGCTATCACAAATTAGAAAGCTGCTATTAATGCTAATCAGGTCAAAGAAATATGCTCATGACTGTCATGCTGAATGAGGGGACAATCAGCACGGGCATGAGTGAGGTACAGAAGACCGAATGAGGGCTGCTTGTGCTTTCTATGGCACTGGTGAGATGTGTCAATATATGTATCTTTTCTATGTATAGTTCAGACACTCAAAGCATTCATTTGATGATAAAATTATTTTTTTTCATTCAAATTCACAAAAAGTGAACCTGTTTGTTCACTAAAACTGGAAAACACAAATGGCTACGTGTCAATTTTTCATACCTTAAAATAAAACTGGTGCATTATGAAAAAATATAAATATTTGAACATTTCTGTGGATTAAAAGTTACTAAAAAACCGTCAGCCTATACATAACAAATACAAAATTTGGGGAAAAATAGAAAAATGATAAAAAAGGAAAGAAAACTGAGCAACCTAGAGAATAAATGGGAATTGGAAGAATTGGAAGGACAGTAAGAACTTCCAGAAGAAAGTAGCAAAAAGAGAGATTTGCATTTTGTGGTTGTTTTTGGTTGGTAGTATGTTCTGGTCAGACTAATTAGAGGGGAGGACAGTCAGCTATGACTGATGCTGGGATCTGAAGGGCTTGTCCAAGAAGGAAAAGAATCATAGGGACTTCAAATTCAATTCATTGAGAATACTTAAGTTTCTGGACATTGTGAAATATTTATACAAATGCAAAGCTGAAAACAGTCTGATCTAAGATCTGATTTGTCACCCAGAAAAAGCAAGAAAGACAGTGAAAATATTAAAACTAAATTAATTGCTTATTAAGTAAATGTATTAATATTTTTAAATAGAATATAAAATAATACATTTTCACTGTTGTATTATAGGGATTGGGAAGAGAAAAGAAAAAAATGAGAAAAAAAATAAAAAGTGGAAACAAAGCTTTTGCAAATAGGGAAGGAAAGAGGAGTTGAAGGAAGAATAGGGGAATGGGAAAATAATCAAGTTATATCATATACAGGTATAAATTCCCAATGATGAATATGATCATTGTACATCTAAAATGTACCAATAAATTTAGTTAACATAAAAATGAAAAAGAGAAATATCAAAATTCTTGAAAGTATAACATAAACACAATGAAAATTGATAATAAAAAAACATAAAATGAACCCTTGTTAGAATTATTAGGCGGAACTGTCCAGGCAATTTTTATTCCATAATGAGTAAAATAAATAAATAAAATGAAATTAAAATAGATTATGCAAATACACATGGACAAAAAAGTATTTTAAAATGAGCCAAGTAGAAATGGAAATGTAATTAAATATGTTTAAAATAAATTTATTAGATAATCTTGTGACTAAATGAGAACAGTAATCATTGGATTTAAAATATGTGCTATAATCTTTGTTTACAAAATGAATCACCTAATATAAACCACAGAATTTTCTGAAAAATTTTAAATAAGAATAAATAAATGAACATACATGGCATCTTAATACTTTGGAAGAGCTAATGTAGCTATTTGTGTTCCTTAAAATGATTATTAAGTTCAGTCAATTTTGCTAAAAACTCATACAGGTTTAAAATTCACTTTTTTATATTACATACCCTATAACATACAGTCGAACTTAACCTCACTATCTGTATGAATATCAAACATCTTAGACATAACATGGAAAAGGTGTTTCCATCAAGTGTTGATATGTTAAACTTGAAATCCCTATAGAACGTGAAGAAAAAAAGAAAAATAAATAACTAAAATTAAAAAAGCCAAATGTTCCATTCCCAAATGAGGTAGCTATGGAGACTATATGATCCATTTCTTAAAGATTATGAGACCAAACCTCA
>NW_004524778.1:2133334-2135167 GCF_000260255.1 Octodon degus
ACAGCCAACATTTTGGCCCTAGCCTTTCAAGGTCAATGAGGACTCATGACATAAGAGAACCTGAACTGTAACATCCTGTAACTCAGTTGTGTCCCAAATTTTCTGATCAACGGCATTATAGGACAACAGGGAAAAGTAATAGATGATGTAGAGTGTGCCTAAGGAGAGTAACATGGAGAGAAAACATTCTCTCACGCTTTCACAGAGACCAAATTGGTCAAGCAATGACTGTGACTCATCCACATGACTGACACTGACAAAGAATCTACAAACTGCAGTACCGGGTTTCAGGGTAAATCCTGAGGGGATTTGACTGACCTTGTCAGATCTAAAAGTTACATTTCTTGTTATATAGGTCTTGCTTTATCTTGGTCTTAGCCATCCAGCAGAAAAGTACAAAAAGGAGGTATAAAAAATCATATTAATATGCTGAGTTATAAAATACTCCAGTTAACAACTTCTGACACTGCCAGTCCTATGGATAATCCACTACTATTATGGACTACTGGACTATCTTGGAATATTTTGCTGAATTCACATACCTACAAAGTCTAAATGGCAATGGAATACCCATCTCTGACAAAACTAAACAAAAAGGGGATTCAAATGAAGGACCATTTTGTATTTGTATATATAAAATAGGATAAATATACAGCTACTTTCTCTTAATTCATTGAGAAGAAAGATTTGTACTGATAGTTTTGGGCAGGATATCATGTCTGCATCTTGTACTATGAATAACCATTATGAAGACAACAATATTAAATGTACTAATTATTGAAACTGTCTTAGTAATCAGTTTTGAAACTGCCTCATTGCTATTTTTTCCCAATAAAATTAATTTTTAAAAAGTAAAATAAAATAAAACACACTTTTTTCTAACAAACTGATTCTCTTCTGCCCCCCATGGCTAAGGATCAATGTTAAGCAATAAACATGACCATGAGGTGCTCAGTCGTGACTCTGAATGTTACATAAAATTGCAAGTGATGTACGAGTATTAAAGGATTTTCAATTAAAAATAGCATAAAAGATATATAAAAATATGTGCAAAGCTCTATATATGATTAATATAGATCAAATAAATAGTATATATTCTAAACAGACTCACACAAATGCCATTAGATGAGTTTTTGAAAAAGTCTCCGTGAAAACTGAAAGAAAATGTAATATATTTTCAGAATTGGTTGTATAATTGGAGACATATGATTTAAAAGCTAAATTAAATCCAACTTTCAAATATTACATCTACCCAAGTGCACATAACATTAATGGAACAAACCATTTAATGTAAAACTTAAAACCATAAAATTAGGTAAAGGCATACATAAAAAAATCACCAAATTTATTCTAGTCATGTTTTGGAAATAGAAACAAAATGCGAAAGCCTAAGAAAAAACAAAGTTAAATTACAATAAAAGTATGTATTTTTATTTTTCATCAGGACACTCACATAGAAGAAAACAAGATTGCAATGGAAATATATATATATATATATATATTTCAGTATGACAATAAGCTTAACAAAATGAGTAACATAGTGGCAGCAAGTCACAGAAATCATATAAATAAAGATAAACATAAAAATACAAGGGCCAGCAGGATAGCTGGGCAGACTAAGCATCTGTTTAGGCAAGTAAAGGGACTGGGGTTTGGTCACTGGTAACACCTGCTGTGTCAGCCCTACTCCCAGGGCGTACTAAGAAGGCAATTGGGACTGGCACACACCTGAAATCCCAGTGCTTGGGAGGCTGAAAATATGAGCATCACCTGAAGTTCAATCTCTGTAGTGAGACCCTGCAGACCCTGTACTAAATACATAAATATATATAT
>NW_004524778.1:2135277-2145465 GCF_000260255.1 Octodon degus
TTATTATTATTTTTGGTGGAACCGGGGATTGAACTCAGTCCTTTGTGCTTGCCAGGGAAGCACTTATTCCACTGAGCCATCTCCCCGGCCCCTGTATTATTTATTTTAAATGAAGTAAATTCTTCTAATGAAGAATAACTTAGATATATGTAAAGGTCATATTCATTACAGGGAATTCATAAATGTGTTGCTTGTCTGAGAAAGTCTGGAAAGAGAGAGTATTGCTGTTGTCCACTCTGACTAATCTCTACAACAAATTGGTAAGATTTTCACTTTTACTTTTTACTATTTTTGTTGTCAACCTTCCTTAATATTTTTTACTCAATAATTTGAAAAGGAGAAAAGGTTCATTTTTTTCTCTTATACTGTGATTACTTTCTTTGGCTGTAAAAATACTTGATGACCTTTTAATGAGCATCTTCCACAGTGGATTACGACATTTAGTGGCTCTATTTAGGAAGCATATTAGGAAGCAATTTGTTATATAATTCAGGTGCAAAACACGTTGTTTTTGCTGTTATATTTTTGTTGTTTGGTCTGTAGTTCAAGTTATTTTGAAAAAATAAAAGTAATGTGATTAAAATATAAATAAATCAAATATATTAGAAATCAGAAAGAACAATTAATTTTTAAGATGTTGTGCCACTAATACTTGAGATTTCTTTCCTATATATACAAAATGGGATACTGTCCTGATATCTGACAGAAAAAAAGCAAAATGCAAGATAAAACTATAGAAAATATTTTTCTTTTTATAAAAAAATTTTCAAGAGATATTCCTAGAATTATGTGGAGCTTCTACTTCAATCATTTTCTATTAGGCGTAATTTATGAAGAGCACAACACTTTCTCATTTATAAGAAAATATTTAAAAAATTTCTAAGGAATAAGTAGTTTTTTCTCTTAATTTAGTTGCTTGTGTTGTTATTATGCTGGGCTTTCCAGAGAGACGACTCTTACCTAGAAGCTACTCAGGCTTGCTTGTTTGCTCCCAGAGTGGAAAGGCCCCAATTCCTACCAAGGAGACAACTGCTCTCTGTGATCAAGTCACTTTATAAAATAGTTTATGAAAGTTTTTCAATAATTTTAATGGTTTGTGAAATGAGGCTTCAATCACATTTTTTCATTTCATTTTTATTTTTCTTATAATTTAAAAATATGTGATATACATACATGCACACACATATATGTATATGTATATACATGTATGTGATATGCCTTTTATTATTTGTGTCTATCTGAAAATTATCTTAATGTCCTTTACACAATGAATTAAAATTAGAGAAGAGGATTATAGGGGCTAACCAACAATATATAAAGTTACTACAGTGGAGCCCTCCTGAATGAGGTTACCATTCTACTAAGGATCAAGGAAGGAAAGGGAATAATAATTAACTATCATAAAATAATTATGGTGTGCTATGCACATGTGCGAACTCCCCAAGATGGATGGAATCATTATATAGTGCAAGCATGTGTTAATAAAATTTTAAAAACTGACAATGAGTTAAGAGAGAGCCTGACTGTGCTGTTCTCCTCCGCTGTGCGAGGACACAATGAGAGTTGACCCACCTAGCTAGTGAAAAAAGATACTTGCTAGGACACAGCTATGATGCCACTAACTTATAAAGCCAGAAAAGTAATAACTTTCTGTTGTTTATAAGTCACCTACTGCATGGAATTCATTATTATCACTCGAATTTCATAATGTACCATACATCTTTAAGTAAAATAAATATTTTATTTTACAACATGAAAGTGGGGCATTAAAAGGAAATAAAACAGATCAGAAGAGAGTCTTTTGTCCTAGATGCGTAATGTCAGGGCACATGGTGGAAGAAGAGTAAACATAGGAGGAAATGTGGGCTGGAAATGGCCACAGCTGGACAACTGCAGAACTCACATAACTTCTTTCACCCTTTGTTTTGTTGATGCATCAAATGTTTAAAAAAAACAATGTTAAAAGATTATAAGTACCAAAAAAAAAAAAAAAAAAAAAAAAGGAGTTGATAGTCAAAACTTTCTCAATCTTTGGTTCTCTCATGATTTGAGTCTTTTTAAAAATGTATTTAGGACAAGCTGTATAGGGTCTCACTACGTAGGTTGGACTCACAGTGATCCTCCTATTTTCAGCTTCTCAAGCACTGGGATTACAGGTGTCCACACCACGCCCCATCTCAATCACCTTCTGGGAACTGGGGAGATAGCTCAATGATACAAACAGTCAACATATTTTTGTTTTCAGTGTTGGGGATCAAACTCCTGGCCCAGCACATAATAGATAAGAACCCTACAACTGAGCTGCATCCTTACCGATAACAATTGTCATCAATTTATAAGCTTTATTAAATCTGAAATTGTACCTTTTAACTGGTCATTAATTAGTCTTGTCTTATTTGAGACATAAGAAATATTTTAGCTTACCAAAATGAGGTTTAGTTCTTAGAAACAAAGTTGAAAATGATGTCTAAGGCTATTAAATCGAAGATTATGGATCTCTAGTTGATTAGGTTTATTTATTTTAACACAATTAAGCTTTATTAATATTTTATAGTAAAAATGCATTCATGCTCAGTGCAGGCATTTCAGAGGGGGTTTATCAAGAGCTCACAACAAATAAAGAGGGTCCTAATGTGAAAGCAGTGGAATAACTGATGAACCAACTCCTCTTCTGCTGTAATTTCACTCAACAAGAATTGGTCCTACACACATTAGAAAAACTTCCTTAAAAAGTAAAATATATATCTCCAGAATATATATGACATTTACATAGAAATAGAAAAAATATATAAATATGTATTTTTATCAGTTCCATGTTTTTTGATGCCAATGCTATTGATTTTAAACTATTACACATACACATAAATGTGTTTCTATGCTTAGACATTTTTCTATGGATTATGTATTCATAATATGTTCCTATTTCTTGATTATATATAGCCAAATATAATACATATATACATATATAAAAATTATATATATGAACTTATTACATTTCTTACCATTGCACATATATCACATTTTCTCGTTTTCCAAGTTGCAAATGAATTATTTTGTTGCAAACATTTTTGCTGTGATTTGTTTTTGTTAAGGAACGTGATTTTAAGATTGTTATAAAATGGAGATTTTTCTTTGTAATCTTTACATGCAACTTTTTTGAAAGTTTTAGAAAACTTTTGTTCTTTCTATAACACCCTAGTATGACCATTTATATTTTCCTTATGTAGAGCCACATGCTAAGTTATCATCTAAATGCATCTGTAGAATTTAAAAAATTATATACAACTATATTATACAGTTAAATTGCTTTTTGCTGTCAATGTTATGGACATAGAAACCAGACCTCAGTCCAAATTAAAATTTAGTCTGAACCTTTGTTTTCTGGCTGGGAACTGCTTGACCATACTCATGCAGGAGAGAACAAGATGACGAAGGACCTTAGAAGTATAGAGGTTTTAAAGCTAAAAACTACAATCTGTTTTGCAAACAACCTTGTCATCTTTTACAGTCTGGAACAAGCTGACTTTAACTTTGACTTGTGAGAGAACATTTTTTAACCTATTGTTGGCTTTTCTAAGGTACATTGTGCCTCCTTGTGGTTTGACAAAGAAGTAAGGTTACAGCGAGGTAAGTACAGTAAATTGTTTACATATAACGACTTTGTAACTCATCACACTCAAGCTTTATGACAACTGAAGACATGGTTCTTTTTAATATCAAATTTTCTCCTGCAGCAATCTGCTGGTTAGATATATTTGAGATAATGGTCTAGATTTTCCATGTTCATTGACCAATTAATATGAAAATAGAACAGAGGCCAAAGACAACTTATAAAGGCATTTATAATGGCATTCAATCCCACTATTATTAAAATCATCCTGTGAGTATCCCAAATTCTGTTTAGGTTATTAAATGATAGTGTTTGATTTTGCTGTACTGACGGCACCAAAAGTTTGGCAATGAAATTCATAATTTGCTATCTGACCTGGAACATGAAATCAGAACAGATTAAAAAACAAGTAATGGAACACTCTAAAGTTTGTAAAAATCTTACTAAACTAAAGAATTTTGGGACAAAACAAAAATTACTCCATGTCATATCACAAATTACAATACATTAGTGATAAAGATTCAGACCTTTAAAAAATAAGTAATCGCTAATTCACTTTCTACATATTTTTATGTATTTTAATTAAGATGTAAAAATAAGATTTTATAGTAGTACTATGCTTTTGTGATAAAAGAACCTTATAAACCTGCTTTATTGATGTGCAATTGACTCATGCTATGTGGTACATATTTAATTAATGCATATATTCAATAATTTTTGGAGGTGAGCATGCGCATGAAATGATTGTCACGATACATCTATAAACCTATTCTTCACATTCTATCATTTTTAATATTATTATATTTGCTTATTTTATGTACCATAAAAACACTGAATGAGAGATTTATTCTTTTGGCCAATTTTAACTACATAACACAGTTTATTATCTCAGGCACCGAGCTCCCTAGCAACTGGCCAGATCTCAGTAAATGTATCTTGCATAACCAAAATATTGAAAATCATCTTCTCTTTTCCTTTTCAGACCTATCCCTGATAATTTTTTAAGGCTGGATAATATTGCACTGTATTAAGTACTTCACTGTCTGTATTCATTTATCCTGTTCTGGACATCTAATGTGTTTTGCAAATCTTGTATGCTGTGAATCCGGGAGGCACATGCCTGGCATGAGAACATCCAGCTATTTTGGAGACTGAGGCAGGAGTTTCTAGAGTTCACAGCCAGCTTGGGCAATTTATGCAGACCTTGTCTCAAGATAAATCATAAAAATAATTGGGGATGCAGCCAATTAGTTGAGAGGTAAACAAGCATGGTTGGATTCCTGGGTTCAACTTGCATAATAGGTTATAGGACCAGAAACAATAAGGACAAGGTTATAGGACCAGAAACAGTAAATAATACTTTAGTTCTACCACACATATAGCATGAAGAATTGTGGCTATTGTCTGTTTCTTTTAATTTCTTGAGAAAATATGGTGTTTATTAGTGGCTGTACCTTTTACTCCTTAACAGTGATTCACTTTTTTCTGTATCCTCATGGATATGTTACCATATTTTTAAGTGATAGACATATAATTATCTTTATAAGTCTGGCATGATTCTCATTGCAGCATGATTTGCATTTTCCTGATTATTACTATAATGTCATACTCGCAAGGCCAGGCTGGACAGCATTGCAAGACCCTGTCTCAAAAGATAAAGCAAAACAAAAAGAAATCTTTTATCCTGCATAATTTACAAAGAAAAGGGGCTCATTTAGCTCACACTTTTGAATAATAAAAGTCCATGTACAGGCTCATTTTTGGTATCCTTTGGCTGGATTATAGCAAGGTAGAGAAGAGAAAGCGGAAATGGCTGGCTACACAAGTGACAGTATGTGCAGCGGCCCACGCATACGTAGAACACTGCACTTACAAAAATTGACTCACACCCAGCGTTAATCAGTCTTGAGGATGCTGCCCAGACACGGAAATGACTCTTCTCTGAGCCTCATCTCTCATCACCTCATTGTCTCTCATGTTCTACCACTTCCACACTGCCGTGTTGCACCCAAACTCCTAACCCACGATTCAGTGGCTTATCATACCTCAAATATATAGACACCTTTTCACATGCCCATTGAACATTGCTATGTCCTCTTTGAGAAATGTACATCCAGATTCACTGATCATTTTCCAAGTGTTTTGGTTTGCTTGTTTTATATTTTTATTTGCGATTATTTTTATTTATTGTTTTTAATCCATTGAATGAATACCTTGTTATACTTTGAATGTTAGAAAGATGTGGTGTGCATTTTTTTCCAATTCTATAGTTTATTATTTATGTAATAAATTGTTTCTTTCAACATGTGGAAACATTTTAATTTGTTGTAATCCTACTTGTTTACTTTTCTTTTTGTTACCAGTAGTTTGGTTTCATATCAAATATATGTTTTTCAGGAGACTTGTTTTCTTTTAGGAGTAATAGAGGTTTGAGATTTACATGTAAATTTCTAGGCCTAGTTATTTTGTGTATAGTATAAAATAAGTGTCCAATTTTACCTTCCTACATATAGATTTCCAGTTTCCTCAGTTACATTCATTCAGATGCTGTCATTTGAACATAGTGTGTTCTTAGCTCCACAGTTCAAATTTAGTTACACCCAAATGTGTCTGAGTTTTCCTCTTTCTGCAGTGGAATGTAGAGTTAGCCTTGTGCTAGTCATAAAATTTTTATCATTTTGATATATGCTGTTGGGTTTTTTATGTATTTGCTATAGGGTCTACAGGATCTCACTACACTACTTGGACTAGTAGTGATCCTCCTATTTACAGCCTCCCCTGTGCTGGGATTACAGGCGTGCACCACCATGCCCAGTCGGGGTGGCTGGCTCATTGTGCTTGGGATGGGGCCCACACCTCAGGCTGTACTGGGAATCAAACCAGGGACCCTGCACTTGCCTAGGTAGGTGCTTAGACTGCTGAGCTACCTCCATAGCCTTGCTGTTGATATACTCAGTTTTTTCAGGAAAGATGAGAGATTTTTTTTCATGAAAAATACTGAGTTTGTCAATTATGTTTTCGTGTCTATTACCATGATCACATTTTATTCATTGTAAAATGTAGTGTGTACATTTCATTTACATAAGATAGAATATCTTTGTTTGGTCAGGATCAATTTCACTTGATGATATTGGCAAATTATTTTTACATGTTTAAATTTGGTTTGAGTCTTTATTTATTGATGATTAAAGTACCTTCGTTCATCAAAGTGATTGTCCTTTAGTTCTCTTTTCCTGTGGTACCTTTTCCTGGCCATGGTGTCAGTGTAATATAAGCCTTGAATGTGGAATTCCTTCCATCTTCAGCTTTTTGAAGAGACAAAAATGATTGACAGATTGACATTAATTATTTCTGAAATTCATTGGTGAAGCCACCACATTCAGTGATTATCTTTACTAAGGGGCACTTGCTTATAAATTAAATATGCATGCATGAGATTTTTATATCTTCTATTTTCACATGATTTAAATGTCTGTACATTTATATTTATATGAATTTATCTATTTTTATAGGTAAAATATTTGCTTAAAATTACTTTTTTTGAATTTTAGCATAGGGTCTATGGTGTGTTTAGAGTCTCACTACTAGATCAGACTCCTAGTGATCTGCTTGTTTACATAAGATAGAATATCTTTTTATGGTCAGAGTCAATTCCATGTGATAATACTGAATAAACTCCCAAGAGCTGGAATTACAGCTGTGCACCACCACACCTGGTCTCAATTGCCATCTTAGGGCCCTCCAGGGGTGGGGCTGGCATGGCAGGTCTGGGGATCGAAGCCCCTGCTCCTGTGCCTGCTTGGGGGGTATTAAATCCACATTCGGCTTCTCTTAGAATTATTTCTTATTGATTAAATTGTATTTTCATGTTTTAAGTTATAACATCTTTCAATTATTTTTTAAGCATTTGGTGTTTTATGTATTTTAGGACAGGGTCTACAAGTTCTACAGGGTCTACAGGGTGTCACTATAGAGATCAGACTCAGGGAGTCTCCTGTTTTCAGCCTCCCACGCTCTGAGATTACAGGTGCGCACCACCGAGCACAGTCCCAATCACCCTCTCAGGTGCGCCCCAGCACTGCAGGCTGGGTGTCAAATCCCCGCTGCAAAAGCACTCACTCTAACCCACTGAGTTATCCGGCCAGCCCTATTTAATGTATTTGAATCTATTTTCTTTGTCTATGCTACTGTACTTGATTATTAATTCTAGAATTCCTTTGGTGGAGTTTTTGTTGTCTTCTATTAGAGTATCAGGTCATATGTGAATAATAATAATTTTGCTTTTTGCTTTCAGATCCTTACTTCTTTTATTTCTTCTTTTCATTTACATTAGCTTCTATCAGTCTTATACTATCTATCTTTTGCATCCTATTTTAGCTATTGAATTATTATTTCCATTTCCTTGTTATTTTTAAGAGATCTTTGCTATCTTCAAATCTTGTCTTCAAGGTATGAAGCTCTCAATGGAATTTATAATCTCCTGGATATCTCTTTTGAATAGATTTCATGTATTCTAATACTTCACTATATTATTCGTTCAAGGTTTCCATCATTTTCCTTCAGTCTTCTGTTTTTTATCAGTGGCTTCTTTAGATATGCTCAGTAATTCTTTCATTATGTTTGTCATTACTTTTTTTTAACCTGTGAGATTATTTCTAATCTGATTTCCTCTATAGCCTCCTAGACTTCTTTCTTTCTTTTAGTTCTTATCATTTCAGAAATTTCAGGTGTGTGGCTTTCAACGTTTTCTATGTTCATGCTGCATGGACTTGTTCTAGGTGGGCTAGGGTCTGAGAGCAGACTTTGATCCTTCCTTTCATTATTTTCTATTTAACAATATTTAATATGTTTTCTGTGATGATCCTTATAATTTTTTTTTCTGGCTCAGGCTGTCTTAAGGGCGAGTCTGGTAATACAAGAGGAATTGGGGATTGAACCACAGTATCCTGCACCTGACTGCATTTGTATGAACAGGCACTTAAACAACTGAGGTAATGGTCAGGCCCCGATCCTTACAAGCTTTGATGGTAGGTATCTATATCACTCATAACAAGGCTTCTCTGGGCAAAGTCAATTCATTGAGGATATCTTCTCTGTATAGGAGATTATTGGCTTGTATCTGTCCCAATGCCACTTTTCCCAATTAATTTAGAGTGGGATGCTTGTTTCTGTTTGGCTCAGTGTTCTGTCTTTTAGTGTAGGGCTGTGGTAAGGTTATTATTCCAGAGCTTCCAAATACTGTTACATGAGTGAGAACAGCTGATTAGAACACATGTGCTAGCCCCAGTAGTACAAATAGCTATAATAATAGCAGCAAGCACAGTTTGGAAATTGACAAATTGTAGTTAATATTGATTTTGTTTCAGACCATAGAAGCAAACGATAGTTATATAACAGGAGCAACCATAAAGTAGGAGTTGGTGTGCAAATTGTTTCCGCTTCTTAAATTAGATTTACTGTGGCTTCCATCTGGATGAACTGGTTGCCATCTATCAGGTGCTTCCCCTGCTGGCTGCCCCCCCACAGTGTGGGAGGATGGGTCAAACACCTGTTTTCCCTTGGACCTACGTCCCCATAGTGGAGGTAAGGCAGTGGGTGGGGTTTGTCTCTTCTGTCATGCCTCACCAATGTTTCTGTGGTGGTGGGCCATGGGCCAAGTTTCTCTCCTCCCCTCTCATGAAGGTCCTTGTTTTGTTTCTGGACCTTCTAATTGCCAGTATTATGCTGATTTTTATCTCAGTAACTTTGTAGTATAATTTCAAGTGAGGGATTGTGGTGCTTCCTCCCTTTCCTTTGTTGACTAGTATTGTTTCTGCTATTCTAGGTCTCTTCTGGTTCCAAATGAATTTTAGGAATGTTTTCTCTGAAAGTCTGCTATTAAAGCTCTGGAAAATTTTGTTTACACATTATATTCTTCAGTTCTAGAATTTTTATTTCATTCTTTTTATGACTTATATACGTTTTTCTTTGTATAGTAGCTTTAATTTAGTTTGGTTTTGCTTCAGAAAACTAGATTGTTTAGCCAACTGACTCATTTTATACTGAAAATTAACAATATTGACTTTTAATGATTAAATGTATTTTTATAATTGTCTCATATTTATCCAAGATAAAAGTGAAAAAAGTTCCATGACAAACAGAATGATATACAATGACTGGCTTAAAGTCTGAAAGAATTTTGTTACTTAAAGAAAAAATTTAACAACTTCTAACACTCTTCATTTTATGTTACACTTTTGATAAATATACATATTTTCTTCACAAAAACAAAATATATTGACAACTATAGCACACATGTCAACTTAGCAAATACTAAATCATGAAAAATATTTAACTTACAGTTTCACTTAAAAGAACCAATATTTTATACGTTGTTCTTTCTTGATTTTCTTTCTTTTCTGATTTTCTTTTCTTTCTTTCCTGAATTATGATGAAAATAACTCTTACCTTAAAATACAATGAACATAAGCTCCTCAATGTAAAATCATATTTGTGATACACAGATGCCTTTTATTAAATGATTGTTTAGGTTAAATGCCCTTATATTACATCTTAAAAGGAAATTTTCCAGAAAATGT
>NW_004524778.1:2145640-2158978 GCF_000260255.1 Octodon degus
ATATATTCAGTAAGAAACTCATAAATTTGAAATTTATACCTGAATTCAGTTTAGCTAAGATTTATGCTTAACTTCAATTATGGGAATAGCTAAAACCCTGAGAGAAGAGCATATAAAATATTGGAATGCTATTGTCCCATTTTATAAATAAAAGCTAGGACAGGACATGTCCCTAGGAAGCAGTATTTGAGCAAGCTTTTTTTTTTTTCAAATGAACTTTAGGACAGGGTCCACAGTGTCTCCCTACGCAGATCGGAATCACAGTGCTCCTCCTGTTTTCAGCCTTTCAAGCACAGGGATTACAGGTGCGTGTCACCATGTCCCTTCTCAATCGCCGTCTCAGTGCGCCCTAGGGTCGGGGTGGCACAGCAAGGGCTCTGCACCTGCCAAAGCCGGTGCTTTAGTCCGCTGAGCTATCTGGCTGGCTCTTGATCAGGCTTTTAAGGAAAGCCTAGAAACTGAGAAAGTATCGGTGGGAGTGTCGATGATGGGTAATTTTGAAGATCTGAGTCTCTGAAAGTAAAATTAGGAGTTTAAGTATCGCTGATGAACAAATTTTCCTAGAAGTAAGTAAGGGGAAATAACGGACATTAGAGTGAAAGCACGTTTGCATATAAACATTATTTGTTAATCATAAACAGAAAAAGCTATGCCAACAACATGGTTACAAGGGGAAAAGAGTGCACTGAATAGCAGGGGCGGCATGCCCCTGGTGGTGAGACCGGCGTGTGTCCTCTGCAGGGCGCGTTCTGGACTTTATTGTCCCTCATAGCGGAACTCACCCGATTGCAGTTACCTTATGTGCTTTTTCTGGTACTGTGAATTGAACTCAGGACCTTGCGCTTGCCAAGAATATGCTTGTGCCACTGAGTTGTAGTGCTGGCTCAATATGCTTTAACAACCTGTTCATTTTTAATAAATCTGATGTGCTCATACTTCATTACATAATTTTACTTATTCTACTTGTGTCTCACATAACATATGTTACACCCTTTTATTCTCAAGTGACTCTTAGATGATGTTTAAAATATCTATTTTTCATATCCTTTGCTAGTAACTAGAGTTAGAAATAGTACAAAAATAACCTTGAAACATAATTAACTCGGGTAAATCATATACTTTTAGTTCTTCAATAAAGATTATTGTTGCTATCTTACAATCAACATCACAATATTTAAAATGAGAGCATGAATACTATGGGTGTTTCACATTTTCTAGGATTTACTTAGCACACGAAGTTAAACTTTTGCCATATGTCTATCTGTTTGAGAGTTATGCAGTATTAGAATAATAATGTGTTGAAATAAAATCATGTTTTTATCATAATGAAATATTTTCTTTTCTTTTCTTTCTTTTTTTCTTTCTTTTTTTTCTTTCTTTCTTTTTTTTTTTTTTTTTTTTTTTTTTTTTTTTTTTTGGCGGAACAGGGAATTGAACTCAGGCCCTTGCACTTGCAAGGGAAGCACTTATTCCACTGAGCCATCTCCCTGGCCCCTATAAAATATTTTCTTGACAAACTGTTTTATTAATCAATTGTTTATAAGTACAAAATGTATAAGATAATGCTTTAAGAAGCATTCAAATAAAATAGAGCAAATCAAAAAGAAACCACTGCCTATTCCTTTTGCATGAAGAGACTGCCACTATCAAGTAGTGCGGTACCTGTCCCTCCTCCACTGCATCATCCTCTCCCCTTCTCCACTTCCCCCCTCCTCCCTGACCTGCTCCCTCCCCTCCCATTACCCTCCTTCTGTCCCTCTCCCTCTCTCTCCTCTCTCCTCCTTTTATGCCTCTATACATACACACAAAGAATGTAAACTCTTAAGAGTGGAACTTTTATCGTTTTTATTCACTGCTGAATTCTTAATTCATAGAAAGGTTCTTGAAACAAAATATGCCTAATGACTGGATAGAAATAAATGGTGCAGAGAGGCTAATGATCACAAGACACAAAAACAAGACTGATGTAGACATAGAACATCCAACCACAAAAGACAAGCGCTGAGCAAATATTTGTAATCCAGTGAATTAGCCCCACCCCCACAGTTTTAAGAATGGACTTGGAAATGTGAGAGGAGTGACACATGGATATTAAAATGGTATTGCTCTATGGCATGAAGAGGTCTACCTGGAGGCAGGAGCACCTCTGGATATAGTTCTGAAGGAGAAGCAGGAAGGTGTGATGGGAGCTGAAAGACCAAAGTGAGGGTGAAAGATGCCAAATAGGATCTTCCACTTCATCTAGGCAGAAGCCATGCTACATGTTTTATGTAAGAAAATACAAATCTAAATCAATGGAAAAATAAAAAGGACTGTAATTGAATACAAAGCAGATAAAAACTGTCAGAAATAAAACTGAGAGTAAGTACAGCACGAAGAAAATAGAGTGAAATAATTATTAGTGTGTTCAGATTTTATTCTCTTAGTATAATGTATAGAAGGACAAAGGAACTGCAAGTAGCCTTGAGCCTTAATTAGTAGACATGTGTATAATTGTTTTTATAAATGGACTCTCCTGTAATTGTTTATATAACATATATGGACATATGTATATATAAGTACTCATATACAATATGTACATATTTGTGCATTAAATGTGACTATTAAATATTTTAATGAATGTTTTTCTTAGAGAATCAAGTGAGAAAATTAAATAGATAGAAGGGTGCTCAAAGGTCATCATGCGCCATTCTGTACTTTCTTGACTTGGAATTGTACATGCCTTAATTCCAGTCACATGGTTGGTAGCTGAATTCAAGTCTTTTTTTTTCTTTTCTGTATTCTTTTATGTCACTGTACAGTCATATTTCAAGATAGAAACTGAAGAGACATGAGGGGATTAGAAAACTTAAGAAATGAAGAAAGACTATATTTACTGAATTAAAGATATTTTAAGATTTTATTAGAATTTTCTGGTGTATAATTTTTAATAGTCTATTGTGTGGCTATTGCTTGTTATTTTCTTTATATTTCAAATGTAGGATAGAATATTGATGCTCCAAAGGAGCACCATGAAAGGCATTTCTACAAAAATAAATACAAATAGGAGAGAAACATCATGTTATGGTACAGAAGATTCTGGCTTGAAACAAGTATTCTGATGAGCAGCTTTGCAGAACGAGATGCATTATGATCGTTCAGGAAATATCTATTCATGGCTCTGCATGGTACCTTAGTCCTTTCAGAATCACTAATTTGGCATTGTGATGTGCCAAACTATGAGATTCAACACGTGTAAAATTAAACAACAAAAAAGGGAATGATTGTGCTGTGTGTTTGAAGAACATGAGAATTAAACATAAAATGTGGAAAAGTTTTCACTGAGCACTTTGTCGAGTATGATGCAGTCTTTAAACATAGAGACCACAGGAATTCAGTTGTCCTCTGAATTCCTAAGAAAATGTTAGATACAATCCCATTGTTTTATGTTACTTTTAATTGGGTATGTATTTTTAAGGACATATGATTATTGCAGTAATGTAGATGCATTGCATAAATCAGATTATAAACAGACATTATTAAGGAATATAAATGTAATATTGTGAATATAAGCAATAGAAAAACTTCAAAATAAGTATAGTTTTGGGACATTCAGGGTGTTATATAAGAAATGTAAAATGGAATAGGCATAAGGGTAATGGAGGAGTGTGGTAATTTTGCAAATGTGTATGTGTTATTTCAGAAGAGAGAAAAGAACAGATTTCTTTTAATAACGAAGCAAAAGGTGCTTATGTGTGTGTTGAAAAAAATGTGCTCACTGTCTTATTTAAATTAAACCATCCCTAGACTGCGGTTTTTAATTTGACTCTCACTCCTGCCTGTTCTATTTCTTCTAACAAATCACATGCAGAGCTTACTCCAGACTTAATAAAGATCGAATTATGTAATTTTTGTTGGTGATTATTGATACCGTGCTGTACAGTTGGCATGCAGCTTTTTGGACTAGATTACTACTAATCTTTATTCTTTTCTTCTCTCTTTAGTGATTAATCCATTCCCATATTTTTGCATGCTATTGAAATATTGAATATTTAAAAATGAGTATCTCTAACTTATCTCCAATTAGGCATTGTCAAGCACTCTCCATCTAATCTTTCCAGCTAGCTCCCAAACTGGTCCTTCAAAAGCCTCCAAAGGTGGTACCATATCACTCCATTTAGAGCATGAAAAAGCCTTTTTTAAGTAGAAATTCAGATATAGTCTTCTTGATTTTATTCTTGCCAACTCCTAGCTGTTCTCCATTTGATATCTACAGGCATCATCAAATAATTATTAACTGATTTATAGCATTTTGTTGAAATCCTCTGGAATCTCTCTACTCATTTAAAAAACAGCTTACTTTGTTACTGTCAGCTGTAAAGCAGTACAGTTTACTGAGGTCTTCATAAATTTCCAAATATATGTTGTTACCTGTCTCACTTTCTCATCTCACTAGATTTTAAAGCTTACAGTTTTCTTTACAGTTTTCTTTACTGTCTAAAATGCATTGCCTCATATTCTGATACATTTGTACTTATCCCTTTTTTTTTTTTTGCCTAGCACACTTCAGTTAATCTTCACAGTTTCCCAAACCCACTGGCGTCACCTCAGAGAAACGTCTTTTAATTTGCACCAACTCAATTAATTTTCTTACTTCCTTGATCTAGCTATTTATTTATGGGATGCACTATAACTTATAACTTCCTGACTATAAGCTCTATTTTTAAAAAAAGAACTAGAACAGATCATTTTTTAGTAAAATGCTTGGCATAGTTCTTCATATCATCTCTTTTGTATAGCAAATATCAGTGACTTTTTAAAAAAAATCATCTATTTCATAACATTTAATAATATTTTCATTTACTTACTGTCAGAAAGTGCATGTTCTTTTGACACAATTCCAAGAAACTGAGAACCAAGATAATTTTTACTCCTGTAAGCACGAGGCTGATACACATTAGAAGCTGGGATAATCAAATGTTGTCATTCTTATCACCAGAAAGTAGAAAATAAAGCTATTTTATTTAATTGAAAAGGTTTTCCTGAAATTGCATAGCACATCCTCATTTTTAGGCTAATGTAATTACTCTGTTTTTTTCTTCACGTTCTGGTGTTTCCTTAGGGTTTCCTGTGGTATCTCTCACTTCCCATGTGTGGGCTTTTATATCTTTTTACAACAAGGATTCACTGTGCAGTTCAGGCTGGGTTTCAACTCAGTGTGTAGCCAAATCTGGCCTGACTCACAATGATCATTCCACCTCAGTCTCCCAAATGCTGGATTGCCAGGATGTGCCACCAAGTTGGCCCCCTTTTGTGAATGTCATTAACCAGATTAGGTTGAGATGAATTTCTTTACAACAAAAACATAAAATCAGAAACACCCCCAAACAAATATTCATTCTATTTCCTTAAACAAACTTGAGGATGATGCCCCACAATTTATTTAATGACTCAACACTAATATATAAGATTATTTAATTTCATGCTCTTATTTTTGTCATCCTTAATTCAGCTCTTTTCAACATAGCAAAATATGTGCAGAAAAAACAAATATACTCTATTTTTACATGAAATTCAAAAATCAGATCAAATTTCCCAAGATTAACAAAAGCTTAGCCACATTTACATGCTTAAAATACACATTTTGTTTTAATTACTTTCTTTCACATGTTCAATGTCCACTGAGTCACTTATTCTTTTTAAGACAATCAAATCATGAGAAATGATATGATTTAGTTACTTAAATTAACCATTTTATCTGTCGTAAAACGATTTATTAAGTTTAAGGAAGAAAGCACAGAGATTAACAGTGAACCTGCTGAAATGGACCCTCGCAGTTTTCAGAACAAAGCCGTGTTCAGCAGGAATATGAGGAACCTCTGAACTTCCTCCAGGGAGAAACAGCAGCTGATATTGCATGAATTTGAACTCCATGGATAAACCAGGTGAAATAATTTCTAGTTCTATTTTTTTCTTAAATACACGATATTGGATGGGTTACATAATCCTTTGGTGGTTTCAGTGTTCTGAGTTGGAAAATGAGATGGTAGTAGCAATTTTGTAAGTATCGTTTCAGTTCTAACATCCTCTAAATCCAAAGCTCAATCCTTGTAGTGAAGGACAAATTGCACCTATGACTTCCACATTCATCTTATTCCTCTTATCATGCTTGCCTTTCAACATTGAGCTAAATTAAAATTTGAAAATTCTTAGCGGTTTCAAAATCATCAAACTACATGGTGATATATTTCAGTTCATTTTCTTTCAGATGAAAAAAAATCTCCAAATAAAAATACTTGATCAACATATGAATAGTGTAATGTAATAGTGTTTATAAAGAAGAATGCCTAAAAGTCACTGTCACGTTATTACAGAGCACATCCCTTTATTCTGAAAAGCAAAATTTGTTGTACTTATGTATCCTTACCAGAAACATTTTTATAACCTTGAAAGACAAGTCAACATGAAAAAACAAATCTTTCCAAACAACGGTTCTTCTCAGTGAATTAGCGAATACTACCTTCTTCAATCATTTAAATCTCAGACTATGTCTCATGTCTTATTTGAAGGATTGCTGAAAATCCTTTGAATTTAATATTGTTCTTTATCATTTTTTAATTACTACAATCATGCTAACTATTTAGGAGTATATGCTACACCTATTTAGGAATTGAATAGATTATAAAGTAATGCATATTCTTTTTTACTTTACAGAATTAATTGTATGATTTATTTTGCATTGAAATAAAAGCAATTTAAATATTCTTCTCAAAAAAAGATTGCCTTCTCATTTTTTTTTGTTTCCATTGTAACTTTAAAACAGAATAATCCTTCCCTGGCAAGCACAAGGGCCTGAATTCAATCCCCAGTTCCACCAAAAGAAAAAAAAAATTAAAAAAAGAATAATCATTTTCTATAGATTTTCAACTGCATTGAGAAGAAAACTGAAAATAGATTTAAGAAACCTTCTTCTAAATTGTCAATAATTTGTTGAAAGAGAACATGATACAGAGGAGGCACCAAGAAAAATATTGAAGAAGACCTTTTTCATTATTATCTTGACAAAAGATACAAATTGATTACTGAAATGTAATCAAAGAGATACTGAAAAACAGAAGAGTTGAGATAAGAATTTGGAGCAATACACTGAACTTTATATAATTATTTTATTGAAATGTCACAATGACTTTATGAGTTAAGGCTTCATTGAGAGAAAAATGCTTATTTGGATAATACCTGCAGAAACAGATATGCATGCCCAGTTCTGCCTGAATGCAGTGCTATTATAACCTTTAGTTACCTACTAACCCACGTGCCAAGGGGTTAAACATTAAAAAGGCAAATGAGGCAGATATTGGTAAAATATCTATATAGAATCACAGTCAGCTCTCTTTGGCCTTCATAGTACCTCCTGACTTCAGATTGTCACAGTTACCAAAGTAAGGCACATGTTGCTTGTTGTAGGTTGGTAATATTTGAATGTTTCCCATCTGGTTAATGGGTTGAAATTTTATCTTCTTCTGATTTACTAAGAAGGTAGAAACTCAATTAGACTTTGCTATCTAAGGTGGCCCCTGGGGGATGTGACCAGTATTAAATGAAATAATCATGGTAGAACCCCAGGACTGAATAAAGAAAACACCTATAAACTCCTTTCCTCTGCCATGAAATTAAATGAATGCACTGCCTTAGATGTCTGAAACTGGTAGACTGACAGCAGAATGGAAAACTTGTACACTAGACCTATGAACTAAGTAATTTAACTAAACAATGAACTTTTCTTTACAAAGCTCCCCAAATTTATATATTTTACTATAATAACAATAATGTAACAATTAAGAGAAAGGATACAGAGAAATAGGGCAGTAGAATAGTAAGTACCTGAAATTGTGAAAGTATCTCTTTAATTGGGTAATAGGAATATATTGGGAGGTTTTGGAGCAGCACTCTATAAAATGTATACATACAGGAAAGCAAAGAAGTATAAGCAATTCTGGTGATGGCTCAAAGACAAGGAAAGTAGTCTGATGAAGAAATGAAGATGCTAGGAGGAACTGAAAGTAAAGGTCACCTCACCATATATGGTAAAACTACATGTACTGTGTTTGTGCACCAGTGTTTATGAAAGGACAAATGTAATAATGATGGGTTGATGCATATAGTAAGATAAATTTCTAAGTAGCAAAAAAAGGAAAATATGACACGTTTATTATTCACTGCTATCAGATTTACAGTGAAAACAAAGAATTGTATTGCAAATTTTGGAAACTTACAGCCTGTCAGAGAAAGAGCAAAGAAAATGTATGTAAGAATTAGCCTGAACAATTTATTACAAGATTAGTGTGGCTGTAAATAACCAATTGTTTTGTCTTGGCTTTATTTAAAAGTAAAGTCTCAAAAGAAACTCAGAGGCCTTCAAGATCACGCCTGTGAGAGGCTTACAGAATTTGCAGGGCAAAATTCTTTTAAGAAAGGATTCCACTGTGTCCTTCACAGTTTTATGCCTAAGGCCACTTGAGCCTAGACACTGGGATAAGCTTTAGGAAACACACAGAAATGAGTGTATCTTATAAACTTACTACAGCAATGCTCTTTTGAGAGTGGGGGAAAGGTTTGGATTAAGTCTTAAGAACATGGGGTTCTGTTACTTTGTGATCTTAAAGAACTCTGTGTGATCTTTACTATTTAAAATGCTTCTGTTTTAATAAAGATGTAATTTTTTTTTTCAATTTAGCTCATAGATGGACAGCAAATGCAGTTTGAAATATATCAGTTTTGACTGTTAAGAAGTTATCACGTTACGATTCTACATTAGTTTTCCAACACAAGTTTATTTACCAATCATGATGCTTATGCCTACCAATGAAAAGTCAGAATTATGTAAGTCATATTATTATTCCAGCCAAAATAAATGTTCCCATTTAATTTGGCTTAGGTAGATGTAAAGTAAATGCTATCCATTTAGAAGCTTCTATACAATAGACCTGTGAATGTTTTTTAAATTTTTATGAATTGCCAAAACTTCAATGTGTTTGAGAATTCTTGTTATATCTGTAGGTGAATTGGTGGTGCAAAAATAGGTTGTGGGGATTTTAGGTTGATTATGCGTAAGATTTGTGTTATCAAAATATTTGTGATGCCATAAAAATTGTGTAGCTGGGGTAATTATATTATATTAAAACTCATGAAATACGATATAATGATTGAGAAACTACTCATTTCATAGTGAAAATATAAACAACAGAAAAAATGAGTTTTTTAAATATATTTTTTCATTTAAGTGACTACAAAGACATCACAGTCCTCAACATTGAAATGAGAAATATCACAACATCACAACAGAATATTTATTGAAACATTACTAGTATTTTATTAAGTATAGAATACTTCACATTGATTTGTTGTATATTTAAGACACTAAAGAGTAATTGATATGTAATATTGATGAAACTATTATATCACAACAAGAACTAAATAAAAGGGTAAATTTTTCTAAGGCTATTTCTTAGAGACGATGAACCATAGTCAATACTGCAAGTACTATTAAATTTATAGAGCAAAAATGAATGGAAGCTTTTTGAATAACATCTGAGTTTTTTTATTAACTTGAAAATTAAATCAATAATATTCAGTTTTGAACAGTTATATGTAAATACTGCATATATTTACATTTTAAAAGTCTTCATAAATACTATTAGAAAGATTATATTTTGATTATATTCCAGGCCAATTGTCATCCAAAATTAAAAGTAGTTATCTATTTTTCTAAGAGCACATCTGCACAGCATGCTTTATGAAATATTAAGAGATATTGACTAGTGAACCAAAAATAAATATGATACTTATATAAAACCTTTTTTTACCAACTGACTGAAATTATAGCTCCAATAAATATTCCAATGTAATCATTTGCTGGTATATACTCAAAGAAAAGATGGCAAACAAGTAATTTGAAAGTGATTCTAATAGAAAATATATTTTGGTCTCTTTTACTTATAATGCAGTTGCTGTTAACAACAAAATTAATGACATTCCCACCTCTGAGACAAAGTTAAACATGCTATAGTGAATATTGATTATGTTGATTTTATCTGAAAACTAATTAGAGGTTTGGAAATAATCTCATCAAAATGATCTTGGCTTTACTTCATTTGAATATTTTTTGTACTCTCACTGAGCTACTAATTACTCATTAATCAATTTGATAACACTGGATGCCATAACAAAGATCAAAATGACACTTTTTTTAAAAAAAAAAATCAAGGTTATTTCTTAAACTTTTAAAACAGGTAATCTTATTACTAAAGGTCATTGACTTTATATTTAAGTAACTAAAAAAAGATTTGGGAGAGAACTGATGTAATTTATAAACATTTTCTCCTAACTTAAATGAGAAAATATTTTATATAAAATAAAATAAAGTGTAACATAAAATTGCTGTATTTTCACATTTCACATAAAAGTACAAAATAAATGTTACGTGTGAAAAGCTAACCGTATCTAAAAGTTTTCTTCATTCTCTTTGTTGAACAAATCTTGAGCACATATTACAAATCTACTTTTAAATTGTGCCTATAGTAATGAGTCACAGCTTATTTGTGAGAATTATATTATGGCGAATTGAGACAATTCCAAATTAATGATTAAATTTTAAGACTTACAGCCTTAAAAGCAGAAGACATCATACTTTTAGTTAATTTAAAAAATTATCATGGATGTTTTAAGGCATAATATGCACCCTTTTGTGCAGGGTTTCACTACTCAGCTCAGACTTGTAGTGATCCTCCTGATTTCTGCCTCTCTAGTGCTGGGATTACAGGCATGCGCCACCACACCTGGACTCCATCACCAGCTCAGCACCCCCAGGGGCTGGGCTGGTGAGGCATGCAGCACGGGGCAGCGAACCCTGGCCCCCATGCTTACCTAAGGAAGTGCTTAGTCAGCTGAACTACACTGCTGGCCCTGTAATATTCACTTTTAAGTGCAATTTTATATTTCATTTCACTGATGAAGTTTGCATGGAATGACAGCAGCAAAAATATTAACCTGGCCCCTATGCAAAGAATGGACTGTGGAACAATAAAATTAGAACAAAGTTATCACAAACTGTGCTGCTATTGACTATACTGCGTTATTGTGCTGAATTCAGGTACCTACAATATTTGAAGGGATCCTTTAAAGACTTCTCCAAATTCATCATCTTTAATAGCAATGGAAAACCCATTTATGACCAAACACAATGAAAAAGGGGTACATGGAGAACCATTTTATAGTGAAAAAATATGCATGTATGTACAAGATAGTTAGGATAGATGTATAGCTACTTTCTCTTAATTCAATGAGAAGAAAGGTTTGCACTAATAGTGTTTAGAGAAGATATGTCTACATCTTGTCCTGAGAATAACTACTATGAAGACAACAATATGCAACATTAATTATTGTAATTGTCCTACTAACTTGTTTTGAAACTGTTTTATTGCTATTTAATCTTTTTTCTAATTAAAATATATTAAAAATTTTAAAAGAACGAAGTTAAAAATTCAGAGATTATTGCAACCATCCTGCTGATAAAACCTTAGTCTTAGCGTTCAATAGAGAAGATTAAAACCAGTGTGCTATGCAATATATATTTAATTAGTAAAATAATAAGGACACTGATAAATAAGCTTTAAGGTAATGGGCTAAAATGAGAAGTTTTTTTTTTTAATTTAAGCAATCAAATTTCACAAAGAAATAATAAGAACAATACTTGATACAATTGTATCACTGTCTTCAATGTAATTACTCAGAATAGAAAAGGTAAACAAAAAGAATCTCTCCTACTAAGAAAAAATAAGTAGATTTGAAGAAAGTTTTGTCTTTCGTTATTTACTTTCAGTACAAGTTGAAGAATTCCCCTAAATCATCACAAAGGAAAAGACAATTCATGTAAAAGAACTATATTGATATTGAAAGAGTAACTGGCAGATCTGTGGCTTTCAAAAACAGCAATGTTCTTACATTGTACAAAGTTTCCCAGTTATTTGTGATAGATAATTATTTAAAAGTTTTTGGGGCATAATATATATTCAAAAAGTGCATATGAGAACATACTGTATTTTCACGAATTATTTGTTATTTCACAGAATAAATATTCCCAAAGTAGAATTCTACAAGGACCCTGAGTTGTCCTTCCTGCTCATTCATCATCAATATCTACTTTTAATATCCCAGCAAAAAGAAACACTGTGCTGACATTTGGCAACATGGCATAGTTTTTGCATCTCTTCCTTCACTTTCAACTCTGGGAACCACACTTCCTATCCTCTTTTGCATCTTATTATTTCATTCAGCATTGCATTTAAGATTCATTCACATTTTATAATATCTACATATAGTTTGAAATTAAAAGTATAATTGCACAATAAGAATTTAGTTTTATTTTTATGAAAATGAAATATGATTGATTTAAATAATCAAACAAAATGTGACTCTCAGGTTGTCAAGCTGACAGAATCAAGTCAGTTTCACATTGTTGCAACTACTTTGATTTCCCACCTATTCATTTATACTTTAATACACATGTATTTAAACCTCAAAAACTCAAACTCTATTTGATATAATTCACATTTCTATATAAAAGACTGAAGCATTTAAATTATTACTATTTTAATTATTTTAACATGATCGCTTTCTAAGGCTAGATACCTTCACAGACAAGCTTTGTCAATTTTCATTAGAAGGAGGGCAACAATAGATGTATGTGACAATACAGGACAGCTTCTTGGGATGTTAGTAACACAGAGACACACAGGAAGCAAGTAGAGCCAGCATACATTGCAATGAGCTGCAACAGGAATACAACCCACTGCTCACTGAATTGAAAACAAGTCTGAAAAGACACCTCTCAGAACAGAGGTACTTTTTCTGTCATCATAGGTGAGGTGCAGACATGTGGCTGGATATCCATGCCAAACCTTGAAAAGGACCCTTGAGTCCTGTCTGTATAAGCAACTTACAAAATCTAAATAAAAGTAGCAATAATTGAGAACAACTGCCTACCAATTGTTATAGAACAGGTGCAGAAGAAAGATTTCCTACTCACGTTTCTATGAGTTAGACTTTGCACATCTGAACTGCTTTAAAACATCAAAAATTTCAAAATTGTTGTAAAGCTCAATATTAGTAATGTGAAAATTATAAGAGATTGAATGAAATATCAAGTTTGGGCTACACATTATAAAGTTGAAAAAGCTATCTGATATTGTTATTTTAAAGATATAAAAAGGAAGATTAATGTTATCATTCAGAGTAGAAAGGCATATGATATTCCTTTTCTTAAGAAGGAAATTTAATTCCCATTCCTTAAGGTATAGAAAA
>NW_004524778.1:2164978-2168478 GCF_000260255.1 Octodon degus
AATTCCAAACAAAACAAGACAATGCTGCTCTCAGTGGGCGCTCATTTGAGTTCTCCATACACATGAAAAAGAAAATAAAGGCTTCCCACACAGCTTCCAAAGATTAACTTAGTGATTTCCTAACTAGAACTGCAGCATGCTCACTTGCCCAGTTTGAGAGAAGTCTTACACACTAAGCCACGGAAGTTTGAAGGTGAGAAAATTAGTCAGACCGGCTGCCTGTCTAACAGACTCACCCAACTCAGCACCCAGAGGAGGAATGAAAGGATCCCCAGGGGGGCGAGACAGGGCGGGACAGGAGAGCCAAGGTCTTGGAACAACTTACAGTAAAGGCTAAAACGAAAGGACACTGGTGGCTCCAACTTTTCACCCCTGCTTTTGTTGCTAAATTCCTTCTGAAGTTAAACGAATATCCTATGAACACAGATTTTGGTTGACTGCGTGGGCATCTAAGAGATTTCATGTTGAAGCGCGCAGTCATTCTGACTTTGCTTCAGGAGCCTGGGAGCTTTAGAGGGCGCAGCATGGTGGTTTGAGGAGCAGCATCTTTGTTTCCCTTTCTCATGTTTGATAGACGTGGTTCTTTATTTGGTTTTTCTTCTACTTAAGCACATTTCATGGAAAAAATAGCAACTCGTTTAGATGATGTGAACATCAAAATTTCATCTTTGTTTTAATGTTTGAATTTTTAGCTGCTTGAGTAAGAGAAATAAATTTTAAAATATAACGTGGAATATTGTATCGCGTTGCAAGCTGCACATTCAATTCAAGGAAGCGATAAAGTTGCAGCTGCTACGCTTTTAAAGAGAACATTTTAAGCCATCATTGTTCACATTTAGAGAAATGGATATTAGCTGAGGAATCATGTAATTTTCTCTGCTTTTCCACCTCTCTTGCGAATTCTAAAATATATTCTTGGTGAGGTGGGTGTTTTATTATTATTTTTTACCTGCTTATCTATAGAAAGGTTTCACAGTGGTTCACAAAGAAATTCATTTCAAAAATGGAACTGTAATTAAAACTTATTATTAACAAAGACATGTAGCATAAAAATTCGTTAAAATGATCTTTGAAAATTTGTAGATATTGGCTAAAGAAAATATATTTTAAGCATGCAAAGATGTTTGAACTACACATAAAATTTGTAATTGCCTTTCAATAATACAAGGTGTTTAAAATTAAAATATTTTTAAAATAAGTTAAAAAATATCAACATGTGTTTGATAATCATGCAATATTAGGGATGTACTTCAATTATTTGGCCTAATTTCCTAGGTAAAAATTTCTTATTAGTGAAATATTCATACCTATTTTACTACCATTTATAAACCATATGTGGTATACTCTGGTGTTTAATCAATGGTAACAGTGATTTTATAATTTTAGTATAAAATAATATATTGAAATAGTGAAAAAAAACTGTTATTAAAGATTTCTTTTGTTTATATACATTTACCTAAGGATGATTCCTACCTGTAAGACATTATGTAGCAATAATGGGGTTTTAAAGCATCTTTCAATTGATTTCAGTTGAGAGATAACCTAGTGCTTATTTAACACCGATACCAATTGCAGTAACTTAAAGTTGGAAAGAAGACTGTGAAGTAGCACTTCACAAGCAATAACACCCTCAGATTTTAATGTTAGCAAGTTCTATGGGGAAAAGCAATGAAGGAAAGTCTGTGACACAGAAACGGCGATACCTTTGGTCCAGACTTACAATACTGTATGCACTGTCCCAATATGCAAAATAGGTCAAAATCATTTGATAGATAGTGATATTAATGTAATCCCCTACTCATTTATAAGGTGAATTATCACATATTTCATGGCAGAAAAAAGAGATACTTCTTTGTTATGATGCACTGCTCATGAGTCACTATATATTTCAGAAAAAGTAGTACCTGCACTATCACCACAGATTGGGACACAATTATCATTGTTCATTCATATTAGGTACCTGAATTTTATGATATAAAAGCCTTACATATTACAGAAGTACTATTTTAAGTAAAAAATGACAGATACTTTTGAAGCAATGTTACCCTTCTTCTCTACTGTCTAAGGGCTTGTGAACAGCTACAGTAATTAAAAAATATTGCATACCTGTTTTGTTTAATAGATGCTCATAGACTGGTATGCATTTATTGGAAAACTGTCTTCCTTCTCCTCATTAAAGTCAGCACCTTTCAAAAACATGTTAAGAAATGTTCTTGTTAATTCTAAGATATAGTTCTCATTTTTGCATTAACCACTGGATTTAAAGTTTATGTAAATGTGATGATAACAGAAAAAAAAAAAACACTTCAAACTCATACCTGCAGTTTAAGAAAGATACAACAGACAAATACAGTAAGTCAGAAAATTCAATCTCATGGCATCATTCAATCAGATCTAAATGGCTTGTGCTTAGAGCATTGTGTGAAGGAAGAATAAGCCTGGGTATTATTTCAACCACACACAGAAAGAGACCAAAAGACATAGTGAATACTTAATATTTTGAAAGAATTACAATAAGAAAAGCACTTACCAAGTTCTCTTTCTTGAATGGCCTTAAAAGTTATAATCAAAGCCAGGAGTGGTGGCGCCCACCTGTGGCCCAGCACGCCGGAACCCAAATAATGAGGGCTGCCACAAATTCAGGGCCAGCCTGGCTGCATACCGGAGGAAAACATGCTCACAAAAATATTTTAGCAGATCCTCATCCACCCTTCTTCACAGGACTGTGAAATTTGTGGATTTTCCATAAAGGAAAAATGAAAAGTAACTATTTGATTCAATCCAGGACCCAGAGCTAGCCACACTTAATGGCAGTGAGGTTATTACTGTATTTTTCTTTATATAAACACACACCTAATATATTTTCTCTTGCCCGAGCAATCAAATCTGTTTTCCAATGAATCCAAATATTTTAAGAATATCTTATGTGTTCTAAAGTACATCAATTCTTAGAAATCTTCATTTAATTTCAATTTTTAGACCAAATTTACACATTACTATGTATTTTCTAAATCCCCTTTTAGATTCTTCTAAATGGGAAAATTCAGTTTTTGAAGTAAAATTATAACTCTGTTTAAAGTTTTTATACTTTAATTTTATTTCTCATTCTTGAACCAAACAGTATTTAAATAATTTTCTTGCATATCTCTCAGTGATTTGGGTTACCGTTTTTATTTACACAGTATGTATATGCTAATGTTTGCAACACGTTATAGTACTTCTTAGAAATATTTAGTGCTATATATTTGCTATATTTTAATGGCTTATGCCTTTCTCCTTCCTTTCTGCTGTTCTCATTTTTTGCTGTCAAATATGATGTATTCTTAGTTTTGCTTCTCTTTGAAGTGCTACTTTACAGCATTTTTTTTCCTTAAACATGGGTGAATCAAGTTATATAATGAATTACACATTTTGATGTTGAAATTCCAGGTTTTTGTTTTCAATATGAGGTTGACCTCTTCAGCTGACTTAGAAACATTGATCTTCCTCCATTCTTTTTA
>NW_004524778.1:2169075-2170107 GCF_000260255.1 Octodon degus
GTTTTCCAAAGAAATAATCCCAGGGCTGGCTAAATAGATAAGCAGATTAAAACATCTGCTTAGGCAGAACCAGTTGCCAGGAGTTCGATCCCCAGGCCTGCCATGCTGGACCCACCCCCGGGACACACTGAGAGGGCTATGGAAACTGGATGTGGTGGTACATGCCTGTAATCCCAGGGATTGGGATTCTGTAAACAGGCAGATTGCTTCAAGTCTGATGTATACAGTGAGACCTTATAGACCCTGTCCTAAAATTAAAAAAAGAAAGAAAATAAAAAGAGAAAAGAAAGAAAGAGAAAGGAAGAAAGAAAGAAAAAAGAAAGAAAGAGAGAAAGAAAGAAAGAAAGAAAGAAAGAAAGAAAGAAAGAAAGAAAGAAAGAAAGAAAATATGTGGTTAAAAATATAAAGCTATATGTTTAAGAAACTCTGTAAATACAAAAATGGTAAATCCAAATAATTTGTGTCAAGGTCTATTCTATTGAAATGTCAGAATGTAAAGACAAACCAAAATCTTAAAAGTACTTAGAAATATAGCATTTCCTCTAGTTAAAATCAATTATACATTTCTATGAATTTGTAGAGATGAAAAGAAATTATATCAATAGAAGATATTCTTCAGGAAGGAGGATGAACTCAGTCATCCTGAAATGAAGGAAAACTGAGAATTGTCTAAAAAATATCTTCACAAAAGAGTAAGTGCTTTCTTCTAAACATAATGAAAATGACAGACAAGGAAATTTGAAACGACAGGAAACAGGGACAAAGCTGAGGGTGACAATTTGGATAATCATAATACTAGGTTAGCACCGTTTTTCCTTGATCATGTGGTGTAATCAAAGATAAAATTTAGAAATTCTCTGATTGAGTCTCATTTGATGGAAGTATGACACCAGGTTATATAGGGACACAGAAAAGGGACATAAACTGAAATGAGTTTTTCTACACTTGAACTAATCAACTGTTGACTTCAATATTATAGCATATTGGGCTGGCAAGATAGCTCAGCAGACTAAGCACCTTCTCAGGCAAGTG
>NW_004524778.1:2176617-2184612 GCF_000260255.1 Octodon degus
TTATGATGCACTGCTCATGAGTCACTATATATTTCAGAAAAAGTAGTACCTGCACTATCACCACAGATTGGGACACAATTATCATTGTTCATTCATATTAGGTACCTGAATTTTATGATATAAAAGCCTTACATATTACAGAAGTACTATTTTAAGTAAAAAATGACAGATACTTTTGAAGCAATGTTACCCTTCTTCTCTACTGTCTAAGGGCTTGTGAACAGCTACAGTAATTAAAAAATATTGCATACCTGTTTTGTTTAATAGATGCTCATAGACTGGTATGCATTTATTGGAAAACTGTCTTCCTTCTCCTCATTAAAGTCAGCACCTTTCAAAAACATGTTAAGAAATGTTCTTGTTAATTCTAAGATATAGTTCTCATTTTTGCATTAACCACTGGATTTAAAGTTTATGTAAATGTGATGATAACAGAAAAAAAAAAAACACTTCAAACTCATACCTGCAGTTTAAGAAAGATACAGCAGACAAATACAGTAAGTCAGAAAATTCAATCTCATGGCATCATTCAATCAGATCTAAATGGCTTGTGCTTAGAGCATTGTGTGAAGGAAGAATAAGCCTGGGTATTATTTCAACCACACACAGAAAGAGACCAAAAGACATAGTGAATACTTAATATTTTGAAAGAATTACAATAAGAAAAGCACTTACCAAGTTCTCTTTCTTGAATGGCCTTAAAAGTTATAATCAAAGCCAGGAGTGGTGGCGCCCACCTGTGGCCCAGCACGCCGGAACCCAAATAATGAGGGCTGCCACAAATTCAGGGCCAGCCTGGCTGCATACCGGAGGAAAACATGCTCACAAAAATATTTTAGCAGATCCTCATCCACCCTTCTTCACAGGACTGTGAAATTTGTGGATTTTCCATAAAGGAAAAATGAAAAGTAACTATTTGATTCAATCCAGGACCCAGAGCTAGCCACACTTAATGGCAGTGAGGTTATTACTGTATTTTTCTTTATATAAACACACACCTAATATATTTTCTCTTGCCCGAGCAATCAAATCTGTTTTCCAATGAATCCAAATATTTTAAGAATATCTTATGTGTTCTAAAGTACATCAATTCTTAGAAATCTTCATTTAATTTCAATTTTTAGACCAAATTTACACATTACTATGTATTTTCTAAATCCCCTTTTAGATTCTTCTAAATGGGAAAATTCAGTTTTTGAAGTAAAATTATAACTCTGTTTAAAGTTTTTATACTTTAATTTTATTTCTCATTCTTGAACCAAACAGTATTTAAATAATTTTCTTGCATATCTCTCAGTGATTTGGGTTACCGTTTTTATTTACACAGTATGTATATGCTAATGTTTGCAACACGTTATAGTACTTCTTAGAAATATTTAGTGCTATATATTTGCTATATTTTAATGGCTTATGCCTTTCTCCTTCCTTTCTGCTGTTCTCATTTTTTGCTGTCAAATATGATGTATTCTTAGTTTTGCTTCTCTTTGAAGTGCTACTTTACAGCATTTTTTTTCCTTAAACATGGGTGAATCAAGTTATATAATGAATTACACATTTTGATGTTGAAATTCCAGGTTTTTGTTTTCAATATGAGGTTGACCTCTTCAGCTGACTTAGAAACATTGATCTTCCTCCATTCTTTTTACAACTACTTATACATTTTCTCGATTTCCTGTGGTAAATTACATTTGTTTAAATTTTTTCAACTTAGAACTTTGGAAGTTTCCACTTCTATTAAGAATTCTCTAATTAACGATTGCTATATTATCTTTGTTTTTTTCATTTTAATGAGAAAAAAGATAAAATAAAAATGAAACAGTTACAAGACAACTTAGTATGACAGTTACAATACTTAGCTATCCCTGTTTTGAAAATCTGTAACGTATGCATTTTTGTGTTTTCCTGTTTCTGTCATTTTTTTCTATTTGTTTTTCCTTCTGTTCTCACTCTTCAAATTAAAATTAAATTAAACTAAATTGAAAAATGAACTAGTGTTTACACTAACTGAAAAATGCTGTTGCACTATACTGAAGCTTCATGTATGCTTGACATACATACCCCTTGGTTCTTCTAGTATCTACCCCAATAAATGTAAACAGCTTAATAGATTTTTCCTTTTATCTTCCTCAATTATTTTCCAGGAATATGCAAATATAATATCGAGCTTTTTAAAACACAAATTTTCTTTCGTTTTTGATTTTTGATCAAGGTCTCATTACACAGCCCACATGTGTAGTAATCTTCCTGCTTTCTGACTTCCAAGTGCTGGGATTACAGGCGTGCACCAAAAATTGGACAATTATTGTTCTCACATTGCATATTTTGTTCTTCCAGTATCCAATGTTATCTCTTTTGAATTTTGCTACTTCAAAAGATCATTTAATTCTAATATTTTTAGAGATTAATGATAACTTTCTATCAGTGGCATGCCCAAGTGATCAGTACTGATGCCTCCCATCAGTATTCCCGTGATCCTCTTCACTTCAAGTATAAAACTAGACACAGAGCACAGCTGATGTTGGCACCAGAGCTTAATCCTTCAGGAATAAGTGCTCTAATATCACTTTCACATTTAAAAAAGGTGCACAGAGTTTGGTAATTAATGAACACTTTATCCTAAGTGTTGCAGTTGAGGGAATATAAGGATGCTTTAGATTCAAAGATTAGTTTCTTTAAATTATGGTACCTATATCTTTATAGTTTGATTGTTGGTTAATAAGCACTATATTTTTTTTCAGCAGCAAATCTATTGCATGTAGGTGACTGAAACATTATTACCCTAGATTAGGAAATTATTTAGAGTCTCTTTAACCTATGCGGAGTCACAAAGGATACTGATATGCCCTTTGTATTATTTTAAATTCTGAGGTCCAGTTCATGTTTCGGATTGCCCAGTAACCAAGCTACCGTGGATGCCTGCCTGGACTCACATCCCGTCTAGCTGCTCTGACCTGTCATATCCAGTTTCTGCGTTGCCCTTCCAAGAGCTGCACCTTGGAAATTACTTTTCCTAGAATTGGTACCTCAGGCTTTCTTTATAAGAGCATTAATTTTAAATAATTATTCTTGAGAACATGGGTTTTAAGATATCTGAAGTAATGAGGTTGAAAGAAAATCTGTTTCAATATTACATTATTGGAGCAAAACTTTTACCTTAAATGAAGAAGTTTAATGAAATGTTTTGAATTTTATCCTTGTAAGAAGTAATTAAGTTAATTTTATTACTCTGATTTGATTGTTCATTTTTCAATTCAAATAAGAAAAGTTTGTGAAGTTAAATTACTATGTTTTCATTGTACTGTTTTTTGAATACATGGCTGCATTTCTACATGTGCTCATGTATTTTACCTCTAAATGATGAAACATCTTTTTAAATAGAGTATAATTCATAATATTTTCAGTCAGGATTATTAATATTTTAGTGGACTGCCATTATATTTTATTGTACCATTGCTTATGATATTTTCCTAATGTATCTATATTGAATAAGAAACACATTTAATTTTTTTCCTAAGTTTTATTATTTTATCAGTATATATTTACATTGCCAATGATTAAATTTATTATGAGTTGTTAAATGTACCTACACATCTTAATTCTTTTTTCTTTAATCTCCTTTCCCTTCCCCTACCTACTCTATCTCTTCAGCCACTTTCAACTCAAGAGAAAAATCTTTCTCTCTAAGTACTTTTTTGTTTTATTTTGCTCTTCATTTGTATCCTGAGTTTTATGTGCAAGAGCAACCGTGCCATAAACAAGCTGTGTGTCTAATTTATCTCACATGATTTTATGGTCTCAAGCAGCATCCATTTTCCTACAAATGACCAAAGATTATCCTTTTTGTGGCAGAGTATTACTCTTTTGCAAATAAATACCACAGTTTTAAATCCAATTATGTGTAGACAACTTCCAAGATTTAGCTGTTTTGTGTTATACTGCTACAAAAATGGGCCTGAAAGATTTTAATTATTTACTAATCTGGTATGTGTCTGTGAGATATATTTGTACATAACTATGCAGATAGCATTTTGTTTAGTTTTAAAACCCTCTATGAGTTGAAAATATGGATCATATATATAACTGATATTTTTCTAAATACCTTTAAATATTTTATCAGTACAAGAAAAAGAATGTTGAGAAAATATTTTGAAATTTTAATGAGCATTTTAGATTAATTTGATTTAATTAATTGAATAAAAAAATCTTAGAATCAAAGGTGCTTTATTAAGCAAGTTGAGAATTTCTTCTGCTTTGTAGAGTGTTGAATAAGATTTATATTACATAGCAAACATGAGATAGTTAAATTAGAAAGAGATAAAGCTTACTTTGGCTTAAAGTTTTGCAGATTTTAGTCCACAGAAGTTGGACTATTTCCCATGGTCTGTAGAAAGCAGTACACGGTAGAGAGCAAGTGCTGCAGCAACATTGCTGATGAATGGCAGGAAAGTAGCACTGAGGAGGATTAAGCGTCTGAATCCTGTGATCTCCTTCAAAGTCATAAGCTCACTGACCTGAAGAACATCATCAAGACTTCCACATCTTGAAGATTCATCACAGCTCCATAAGACCCCAGGCTAGGGACCAGGCTTTTGACATTGCGACCTCTGCAGACACCAAAACGACAGCACATGTTTATTATAATGGCCTGAGGTGTGCGCTCTCTTTGGACCATTTTGGATGACAGCCTCCGCAGGAATATGCAGAAGTGTGGAATGCTGAGAATGAGTGACTCAACTTAATTTTTATCAATTTTTAAGTCATGCATTTACATGATACAGAAGAAATTTTTCATCTGTATCTCACAATGGGGTTGAACAGTGAACTTAGTGAATTGAAAAAATACATCTTTTTGTTTGCTGATGTCTATTTGAAATGTAGTACATATTAAATAGATGTAAATGATGAAAGTTAATGTTGAAGTACTTTACCCGTTGTTAAAAACTAAAGTCACACATATCTCTATATTATGTTACAGCTGTTTCATCTGTTTAAAAATACATTGATGGCAGGACATTTTTCTACTTTGCCCTTCTTTTTCACTTTTTCCTAGGAATTAACTGCCCATATTTGGAGTAGGGATGTGTTGAGACGTAGCTGTAGCATTTAAAGCCAAATTTTGCTGGAAAGATAAAATTGTTTTAAAACTGTGTCTGTTACTTTACAACAACAAAATCACTGTAGAATGGACTTCGAATGCCATGTCCTGTGTTCAGAGCAGGCAGGAATGGCTTGGGCTTCATTGCAGCCTACAAGAAGAGCATTCCTCAGTGTTCCAAGCCAGCATTCACATAGTCTTGAAGTATTAAGCACAGAGTGTGCAGCTTGGCACAGCTCCTTTGCTGTGGTATACGTGTGACAGGCGCAAATGAAACTTGGCCCACACTAAGCAGCTTTCCTATGCTCTGGGAACCTTGGGCATAATGAAATTTAGGCTTTTATTGTTCAATACTATGTCGCTATAAGTAACAGGTGTAGTTATGTGTATGTTTTATCTCATACAAACAGATAGGACTCAAAAAAAAAGATAAGTACATAACATACATTTTTTAAATTTACAATTTACAATCACCACTATCACTATATTTTGTTACTTATTCATCTCAACACAACAAAATGACCAAAAAATTAAAAATACAACTTTCATATACTATAAATATCACATCACTTTATCAATGCAAAAACATGCAAATGATTCAGTCAGTTCAATTAATGTATTTCAAAGATAATTATTCTTGTAATACTAAGTATTTTACTTTATATAACTTACAAAATTATAATTTCACAGAAACTAAATAAAAATAGATGACGGGATTTAAAATATTTTCTTTACTATGGAACATCAACACAGTGAAAAGACCATCTATGAAGTGAGAGAAAGTATTTACAAGCCACGTATCCATGAAGTGGCTAATATCAAGAATATATACCAACCCTTGCAACTCAACAAAAATCATATAACACAACTTAAAAATGAGGAAAGAATTGAGTAGTGTATTTCCAAAGATGATATACAAATGGTCATCAACCATATGAAAAAATGCTTACTGTAATAAATCTCCAGAAAAATATATATTGCAATGAGAAACAGTCTCATACCAATTAGGATGGATACTAACAAAAGTAGAAGATAAAAAGTATAAATAAAAGCATGAAAAATTAGAATTCTTTTTCCTTGTTGATGAAGTAATAAAATTGCACAAATGCTATAGAAAAGCATGCCAATTTTTAAAAATTTTTTCAATGTTTGAACTGAATGAAAGAGATAGTTATGTGAGATTGGACATACAATTTTTTAAAATTTATTTTATTTTATTTTCCTGAGAAACAAATAGCAATGAGAGAGGGAGTTTCAAAAGAGATTAATAGGACAGTTTCAATAATTAATACATTGCACATTGTTATATTCTCAGTAGTTATCCATAGTAAAAGAAACAGACAGAATATCCTGTCCAAAAAATGTTAGTTCAAATCTTTCTTCTCATTGAATTAAGTGAAAATAGCTGTGCATCTATCCTAACTATTCTGTATATACAAATACAAAATAGTCATTTCTTTGTATCCCCTTTCTTTGTTTAGTCCTGTCAGAGATGGGTATTTCATTGGAGTCTAATTACTATAAGTGTGGGAATTCAGAAAAACAATCCAACACAGTTCAGCAGTCCACGAGAGTAGTGGGTTACCCACAGAAGTTGTTTACTTGAGTCTTTCACAGCTCAGCATATTAATATCACTTTACTTTATATACCTCGTTTATATACTTTTCTGTTGGATGGTTAAGACCAAGATAAAGCAGGACCTGTATAACAAGAAATGTAACTTTTGCATCTGATGAAGTCTGTCAAGTCCCCTCAGGTTTATCCTGTAACTCTGTACAGCAGTTGGCAGATCCTTTGACAGTGTCAGTCATGTGGATGTGTCATGGCCATTGCTTGACCAATTTGCTCTCTATGAAAGCCTGAGAGAATGATTTCTCTCCATGTGACTCTCCTTAGGCACACTCTACAGCACCAATCACATTCCTCTGTGGTTTCATAATCTCCTTGATCAGAAAATTTGGGACACAACTGATATACATGATGTTATAATATAAGTTCTCCTATATGTTGAGTCTTCACTAACCTTGGAAGTCTATGGCCAAAATGTTGGCCGACATTTCAGCCCTTCCTTTTCTCTAATTTTTGATCTGAAAACTTAGGTTGTTAACCCTACAAAAGAGAAGTTTATTATTTTCCCTCCAACATATGCAGTTGGGTTTACCCTAAGTATCTGTCTGAATATATAACACCTTAGGCATAACATGGAACAGGTATTTTCCATCAAGTATTGATATGTTAAATTTTAAGTTCCTACAGAATATGAAGAAAAAAAACATAATTTAAAATTATAGGAATAAACACTTACATATTTTCCACAGAAATTTAGAAATGTAACCATAATCTGCATTGTAGCAGGACAGTCCTGTGATATATTTTTTCTTGTGTCTTTTTTTTTCATTTATTACTCTTTATTTTTTTTTTAAATCTTTTACTTGAGAGACATCACGGTAATAATTGTTATGTCATGAAAAGAAGTATGTATTTAGAAGACCAGAATGACAGGCTTTCCAAGCGTGACCCTTCTATTACACATTGCTACCTTCAGTGCCGTTGCTTGGTTCACAGGTACCAGCATGTATAGTTAGTCAGGGTGAGAATCCTACCAGTTAACTGCTAGTTTCAAAAACCTGCGGATGTTTCTCAGGACCATTGCCTTACCCATTTTATCCATATAAAAGTATGGCTTTGCCCCTGTCATGACTCTCAGCTTTTCTCCTTGCCCTCTCCTCATTGTCCAACCCTCAAGTTATAGTTTTCCTTTTAATTGTGTTGTACCTCTATTTGTATTTCTCCTTTTGAGTACTTTTACTACATATACTATACAATATTTACACATGTGTCTGGTTTATTTCACTTATGAGGATATCTTCAAGTGGCATTAACTTAAATATAAATGCTA
>NW_004524778.1:2184712-2185737 GCF_000260255.1 Octodon degus
TATAATAAATATCAAACACTTTAAAAAGTATTATGCTATACCTCCATCAACAATGCAATTACAGTGTGATACCTTGAACCGACATTAAAGTATGCAATAAAATGCATTAAAGATTCACAGCTATATCAAAATTGATCTATACTAATGACAATTTACAGAGTGAATAATCTCAAAAATAAATGCTCACTCTATATACAGCGTTCTTCAATTTACAACGTTAGTCTGAATATTGAACTCTAGCTACTCATTACTGGGCCTCGTGAGGAAGGTGTGCCTGTGTTTACAAAGAGGTGCCATAAGATTTCTCATTGCCCTGCAGGAGCTTTTTGTTTTGACCGTCCTGGGGGTTACGTAAATACACACATGATAAAATGTCATTTAAATCAGCCCAAAGACGAAAATGAATTTATATAAAATGTGCAAGTAGTTAAAACGTGTGCACTGGAAGGAAAATCTGTGCACTGTTTCAAATCTAATTTCCTAAATTCTGTACATAAGCCCTCACTACACTATATTTACATCTTTCTGTGAAGGCCTTTTATTTGAGTGTGAAAGTGTTTAAAACTAAAAAGAAAAATTTGCACAAACTTCACATTTTCAAGCTTAAGGAGGAATATAGACTCTGACGTGCAGTCATGACTAAGGGACAAATTGAAATGTAAAAAGATTCAGCTCCATTTAATGTAATTCCAATAACATCCCCTAGGAGTCTTTGTAAAATTTTTACATTGATTATGCAGATATATTCGACAGTTAATGGCTAAGAGTAGCCAATATCCTTCTGAAGAAAATGCTGTGTGATTTGCTGTTGTACAATTCCATGAGGTATTTGGCAGCCATGTCTGGCAGGGGTGACAGATATTTCAACAACAGTCTTGAAACAATCAATTACCTTCAGAGAAAATAAATTAAACATCTCTAATCTCAAAGAATGCGCTATAAATTTTCATTATTGTAATGCCTTTGTAAGAGTATCACTATTAACTGGAAACACTATAAAATATTCAGTGGTGGGCCCAAATGTG
>NW_004524778.1:2191417-2192338 GCF_000260255.1 Octodon degus
TATTATATGTCTTGGTGTGTTTTTATTTAGGTTGAGGTTACTTGGCATTTTGTATGCTTCAGTTACCTGAATGTCAGATTGTTTCCTCATATTTGGGAAGTTTTCTGCTATTACTTCTGCTCATATTTTTTTTATATCATTTGTATTGACTCCTTCTTTCTCATTGATACCTATTTGTCTCACGTTGTTCACCTTGCACCATCTTAGAGATGATGAATTATTTTTCTTGTATCCGAGTTGTTTTTAAGAGATCTTTTCTTACCTTTTCACTAGCTGCACCAGTGTCTTCAAGATCAGGAACTCTGTCTTCACTTACACTCAAATGCTTTCTCAGGGTTGTGATTGAGATTTTAAGTTAATCTATATTTCTTTGACTGTCTTTCATGCAATCTAATTCTTTCCTGTATTTCTCATTCAAGGAATTCCCCTTTTTTCTAACCTCCTCGATTTTTTTTTTATCAATGTCTTCTTTAAACCAGTTATTATTTCTTTTACTGCAGAGTTTTTTCAGATTGGGTTTCCTCCATATGTTTCTTTATTTGATTCTTTACTTCAAATGCTATGAATTCAGATTATCCTTTTTTTATTTCAGAATTAATTCTGCTCTGACTTCCTCTATATCATTCTGCTGTTGTTTCTTTACTTAATCAAACATTTCAGCTGAGCTAGTTTCCTCTGCACTTTTTCTGGATTGGGTCAAGGCCTGAGATTGCGTTTTGCTCCTTCTTTTTGTTATTTTATAGAGCACTGACCTCTGACCTTTGGTGTAGAGCTTTGATGCAGTTATAACCGTAGCATTTAATGAAATTCAGTTCCAGGCCTATTAAGTTTGAGTTTACCAGGCAGTTATGCCTGGTTTGGGTCTAGCTGTTATGGTCAACTCCTTCCTCCTGCAGCCCTTGGAAATGAGACTCTTGTGGC
>NW_004524778.1:2192878-2194100 GCF_000260255.1 Octodon degus
GCCAGAGTGAGAGCAGGGCCAAGTCTTTTAAATTGCAAATATAAGTATCATATTTAAAAACATGTTAGGCAGCTTTTAAAAAGAAGGAACAAACTATGAAAAATAAACTTATTTCTACACATGATATCCCTCTTCACAACTACCATAATGTGGAGGAAAGCACAACAGTGTTTGTAAAACTAATTATCATTGTGTATTTACATATATGTATGTCTTACCTCAATTAATATGCTGAGAATATTGAAAAATTGTATATGGGCTTCATAAAGCCTGCAATACTATGAAAATTGTATAGTAGATCTATATTGAAAATGTGAAATTTGCCTTATCAGGCTGATTCTTTCAGTGATGTTTTTATTAATATTTATTTTTCTGATTATTCTTTGTGCTCATAAAGTCATCTTATGACACTCTAAATTTTTGAAAAGATAGTAATATAATAATACCTCTTGTCAACAGAAATCTAGATTTAATTTAGACTGCCCAGCATGTACAAATAGAAAATACTGGAATTATATATATCTTTTTGTCTCTCTACTATTGAAGTTTTTATTGCACCTACATTCTGCTCTTATTTTTCAGAATTTCATGATAATTTAAAAACTCTAATCAATTAGCAGACAAATAGAACATAATTTATCTTTTAGGAAATGTCACATATGAGGATAAATTTTACTCTTATTCTAATTATATTACTATTATTCATGTTTGAGCTTTTGAATATACCAGTGCTTACTATCTCTTGTACTCCATTAAAACATTTGATCTGCTGATTCTTGCTTTTGTAAAGGTGCAACTTGAGAAAAAAGCTTATAAATTATCATCTCTGAGTCAAGCTATAACTTGCAACATAAGGCAGATTGATCAAATATATCTAGACACGTATCACGTTGTTATTGATAATAGTGATGACCTTTGTTGGAAGCCCTTTGAAAATGAGTAAGTAGTTTAAAAACTGTAATTTTAATCTGACAAATTCATAGGCAATCACCAAATTTATAGATCTTCACAAAGGATGAAAGTGGCAGTTGCATAGAATGTATTCAATCAGATTTGGCCTTTTGATTTTACATTTTGGACCTACTTTTATATATCAGTGTTCATTAAAAGAAATGATTAATGGAATCAAATATTGGAATTAGTTTTGGAAAATAGAATGTCTGAGCATAAATTGTCTTAACTTGTGCTAGTAACTATGGCATTCAGTAATGAAATGTTGTAA
>NW_004524778.1:2195095-2199000 GCF_000260255.1 Octodon degus
CTGTGACTCAGCCTCTGTTTTACCTTGGACATGCTACAGTTGCTAAAATTACTCATTACTAGTTTTTCCAGAACCAGAAAAAAACAAGAGGAAATGTATCTGCTCTACTTTTCCCTTGACACATTTGGTAGCTGTAACCATAACTTTGCTGTCCGAGAATGAGAACCTTTAATCTAGCCGTGCTCAGATTTTCAAGGATAGTACAATGAAATCTGTTTATTGGGATCCTGGAGGCAGTGAGCAGGTCCAGTCTTGTTTTTCACCTATTAGTTCTACTGTTGTAGGCATACATCATAATCATTGTTTAAATGAATGTACTACATCTTAAATTATGGAGCCTCAAGGGTTTCATCCCTGAACTGATAAATTAACTGTTTCTATAAAAGGATATTATACTATTTTATTAATCTGGCTGTCTCTGGATAACGTGGTTGTACTTATACCATTGAGACCATGGCCGTGTTCGTGCACCAAGCCTGCAACTTTTTCAAGCAAATGGAACCTCTATCTTGACACAGTTTTATGCAAGATCTTATATTTTTAAATTAGGCATTTTGTAAGTGCTTGGTGGATTAATTTCTAAGAAAAATAAATAACAGTCATCACATATTTTAAGGAAACTTGAGTGGAATAATTTTTCTCCAAATTTCAGGTCTGCCAGGAACCACCTTAAATAAGACTATATTTGGAAACAGGGTCTTTGTATATGTAGTCATTTAAATATCAGAACAAGATCATATTGACTATTCCAGGCCGTAAAGCTAATGAATGGTGTCCTCATAAGGAGCAAAAACTCATGCAGGTGAAGAAAAAGGCAAAGTCTGAAATTGTCCAGCTACATGCCCAATAATTCCTAGAAGCACCCTGAACAGCAATCAGTGAGGAACAATCTTTCTCCAGAGCTTATGGAATGAGTATATACCTGCTGAAATTTAGATTTCAAACTTTTGGGCTTCGGAACTTCTAAGGAATGTAATTCTATTGTTCTTAATTAGGAAATCCATGACAATGTTTGAAAGAGCCCATCAAGTGAATACACAAATAAAGCAGTGTTACTGTGTCATCTGTTCTTTGAGTAGCTTCCTCAATGATGGAACTTAACAAAAAAAGGGGATACAGATGAATGTCCATTTTGTATCTGTGTATCCAAAATGGTTAGGATAGATATATAGTTGCATTCTCTTAATGAATAGAGGGATTTGTTCTAATGGTGTTTGTAAATAGGATATCAAGTCCGCATCTTGTACAGCAATTAAGCACTAGGAAGAATGTATGCAATGTGTTAATTATTGACACTGTCCTACCCATTTGGTTCGAAACTGTCTCATTGCTATTTGTTTCTCAATAAAATTATGGGAAAAAAAGGGGGTAGCACTGCCTAATGAAATGCTCTGATGCTCTCGGGATAGGAAACCAAGTGTTTCTTTTTCTTATGGTTAATATGCACCTTAAAAATATTCAATTATATATCTAGGCATAGGATTGAAAGGTCATGTCATAACTGTGTGCTTAATATTTTTAGTAACTGCCAAATAGATCTAAAACAATCAGTAACATTTTACCTTTTCATCATACATTATGGAACCAATTCTACCACGTCATTGCTCACACTAGTAATTTACTATTATTTTATTATAACTAGAGTAATGTGTGGAAAGTCAGGTCTCTATTTTTTCATGCATGAAGAATAATATTGAAAATCTTGTCCAGTGATTTCTAGCTATGTGTATCTTCTTTTAATAAAGTATCTAATCCATGATACTTTCTAAATTATAGTTTTTACCAGTTTCTCTAGAAACCACACAATATGAACCTCAAATGATTACCCTTAATTTGGGATTGAGATATTTATTCTACTAGAGGAGAAAAATTTGCTCTTATGTGGCTGACCTCTCATTTTGCCATTTTTGTCATATTTATTACATATATAATAAATACATCATATTATTTTATACAGTTTTATAAAAAAATTGAACAGGAAAGATTATACTCTATAAGGTATTTCATATTTATGTTCATGGTGTTCTTTGCTTCTATATATAATTCTTTTATCATCTGGTGATATATTCTTTCAGATTGAAGATATTATATTTATATTTTTAGCATGACAATCTTTTAGGATAATTTCTTTCATACAATGTCTCTTGTATCCATTATGTACTTTTCTCCCCTGAGTTTTCCTGGAGTACAAATAAAAAGTAAGTGTTACATGTACTTACTATATACACTATTTTGATAAATGTATAAAATTATCATTTAAATTTATGAGAAATGATTAGCAGTACTGCTAATTAGACTATACATTCCCAAATATATTTATTTGTGGCAAGAGTACTTATATCTCTTCAGAAAATTTCAAGTATTTAATGAAATTCTATGAACTATATGATTTATATTTGATCTTCAGAATTTATTCATCCTGCTTGAGTGAAACAATCACTTTTGACAATGCCTCCTTGTTTTCTTTAACCTTAGCATTTAGCTACAATCTTGTCTTTTGAGTTAAACTCCTAGATTCCTTTATGCGAGATCATGGAATATTTATCTTTCTTTGACCAGCTAGTTCCCTTAGCATAAGGTCCTCTAAGTTTATCTATGTGTGACAACTGATGATTTTTAAGTTTTAACATTAAAAAATGCATGTATGTGAAATTTTATTTATCTATCCATCATTTGAAGCACACTTAAGTTTATGTTCTCTGTTGGCTATTGTTAGTGTGTCAATAAATATGTGAATTGAGACATATTTGGGATCATGATTTTAATATTTTGAGTATGTAATCAGAAGTGGGATTGACAAATTACACGGTACTCCTTTACTTTAATGTTTGAGTGACTCCAATGTATGTTCCATAACTTGAATATTAATTTACATTTCATTGTTTCATTTTGTCTGAATTCCCTATCAATGCTCACTAATTTTTGTGAGTGTATTCTGTTGTTATAGGGTCTCACTACTACATAGTGATCCTCCTGCTTTCAGCCACCTCAGCACTGGGATTACAGTCATACACCATTATGCCCGGACATTCAGCCTGTCCTGGGGGGAGGTTGGCGTGGCATGTGGTGCCAGGGATCACACTGTGGTCCCTGTACTTGCCTCAGCTTCCATAAGCAGGCACTTTGGTGTGCTGGGCTATCTTGCAAGTCCCACTAATTTATTTTTAGAGAGACAATTTTTTAAATTTTTAATTTAATTTTATTTTATTTTGGACCAAATTTCTTTTAAAGAGAATTTTTAAAAAATAGTAAAAAAGAAAATGGAAAATAGCTCAGTAGAATAAGTGCTTGCCTAGAAAGCACAGTGTCCTGAGTTCAATCCCTGGTACCAAATAAACAAACAAAAACACAATAGAAATGATATGGAATTTCACTAAACAAAATAATAGGGGTTTAACAACGATTGTTATGTTGCATAGTATTGCCTTCAAATTAGTTGTTCAGATTACCACATATCAGCATGTAAAATTGGTCAAAAATTTAAAAATATTTAAGCCTTAACTGTTCCCTTCAATAGACCAATAGTAATCAGCGGTGTAATTATCTATGCTGTGTTCATTGAAAAAGTATCTTTCAAAATTAATGGAGAAATAAATTACCTCCATGACAATAAGCACCTGAAGAAATTCATGACTATCAAACCAACACTACAAACTACTAGGAAGATGTTCTACAAAGAGATAAAAATGGCCAAAACTTCAATAATAATAATAAGAGAAAAGAACCACCAACCAAAGCAAGAAATTAAACAAAGGGAAAAAGTAGGGAAACTACAGCAGGAAAATAACATGCAAAAGATAAGCCAATACATATCAGTTATAACTGTCAATGCTTACTAATTTTTTCCACGTCTACTACCAATGCTTGCATGATTATTTTTATAACAATCATTGTAAGAGGTACAA
>NW_004524778.1:2199680-2207416 GCF_000260255.1 Octodon degus
TTAAATCCTTTTCTCATGTCCACAAAGTCTCTATCTATCTATCTATCTATCTATCTATCTATCTATCTATCTATCATCTATCTGTCTGTCTATCTATCTATCTATCTATCTATCTATCTATCTATCTATCTATATGTCATTTTCAGAAATGGCTTTTCAGGTATTTTGCTCATCTTAAATTAAGTTATTTGTATTCCTTCTCTATTGAGATTTTAATATATCTACTGAATGTCATTTTCATGATGAATGTATGGTGCATGCATAGTTTTCTTATCCCAATTTTGCTTCTCACTCTGCTGATGAGTCCTTTTATTGTGCAGAGGTTTGTGTTCAACTAAACTGCTTGTGTATTTTTGCATTTGTTTCCTGTGCTTTGAAGATCTTACCCCCACATTTGTGCTCAGATTAAGATCAAATTTTCTCATGAATTTCTTCCATCGGTTTTACAAATGGAAGTTTTATATTTAAGACTTTATTCCACTTTGAACTGATTTTTGTGGCTCTAAGTGGAGTGCTTGATACATTGCATCAACTTGAGCATTAAAAGTTTAAATAAATAAGCTTTATTTATGGCTTTGCAATCCCATATCCTAGGGTGTGAACACCCCTCCCTACCACATGAAGGCCCCATACTAGGGCATGGAGGCTTCTCCCTGGAGTTACTTATCACTTAAAGGATACAAAAGCAAATTGATGAAGTATGCTAATACTGTGTTTTTCTCTTTTTTCCCCTGTATTTTTAGGGAGGAGTCTACAGAGTATTCAGGGTCTCACTACTAGATCGCATTCGTTGTGATTCTCCTGTTACAGCCTCCCAAGTGCTGGGATTACAGGTGTGTACTACCATGCCCAGGCTCATCTGCCATCTCAGCACACCCCAGTTAAAAGGCTGGCACAGCAGGCCTGGAGATCAAAGCCCCTGGCCCCTGGCCCTGCTTCCAAGTGCTTTAATCTGCTGAGCTATTTGGCTGGCCCTTGGGAATTGAGGAAGCATGGAGCATTCTATTTCTTAGGAGGAGCTTCAGTTTGCAGTAAGCTTGGACATCTTCTCCTGACTTCTAGTGCAGACTCTACAGCTTCTGCCTTGGATCCTTCAGCCTTCTGGTGTGGACTCATCAGCCTTCTATCACAGACCTATTGGCCTCTGATATGGACATGCGCTGAACACTGCAATGAGCTCCAGACCTTCGATTGAACCCTTCAGTCTCCAGTGTGTAAAGACCCTCTGTACGCTTCCTCGTCTGGCTCTGGCTGACCATTGTAAGTCAGTCTTGTCATTTATTTTTTTTTTTTATTTTTTAAATCTTGCCTCATGTTTATTTGTACAAAGAGCACAGGTGGACACCAGCTCCCCACAGATGGCACCCCAGGGGTCACACCAGTCCTTCTGTTTTTGTATCAATAGATAAGAGGCTTTTACTGTGGAGCCTTCACAAGGGCCACCTTTGGGGTCCTGGGTACCTTTGGGAGCCTGGGCTTGAGCAGAAGCTGGAGCCTGGGCATTGGCTGGAGCCTGGGCCTTTGGCCAGCAAGGCCTACAACCCTTGGCAAAGTGGGCACGGATACACTTCCCAAGCTTGGGGTGGGCAATATAGGCAAGTTGAGCAAGCCTGTGGTTTACTCTTTTGGAATGATCTTGGGCTTGACAAGAGCCTTGATATCCTCAGCGTGTGCACTCATGGCCTTGGCATTGTTTGCTTGCATCTTCTTGAAGCCCTTCTTGTTGTGCTTCTTGGCAGAATGCATGCTCCTGAGGAACTTTGGATCTACCTCCTTCAGAGGTTTTCATCTTTGTGACCAAGATTTTTAGATGCCATTTCTGTGCCATTATTGGGACTGGTTGTGCATGGTATGGTTTTGGACTTGGGCGTATCTGCACTGTAAACCATGGCTACCAAGTCAGTCTTCTCATTTCTTATACATCTGTACACTTGTGTTATGTCTCTTCCTCTAGTAAAACCCTGACTGATACACTAGGCAAGGGTCCACTGCTGCTGTGTATCAAAACACTATTAAAGCCAGATTGCCTTATATTTTGTCAACATCACAATCACATGGAATTTTACTTCTGTATGGATAACTTTACCTTCCTCAGATCATTCCATTTCTGAATTAAGCTACTTTAGTGAGACAAAAATGTATTTCTAACTTGGAAAAAAATTCCTCTTCATGTCATGTATTTCATATGGTCCTGGTAAATTCTAACTTGCTGTTAATTATTTGTTCTAATTGGGGCCATCACTTCCTGCACTCCAGGCATTCCTTCTTTTTGTTACCTACTACTGGGGCTGCTAGTGTAGTAACAGCTCATCTGGATGCACAGTGTTTTCATGCATTCTGGAATGTGATAGCCCTTCATCAGGGAAGCTGTTGGTTTTCACATTCAGCCTGCCCAACTTAAACTGTCTAGTCACTGACCTGGAAGGACATTCGAGTGATCTCAGGTAGCATCATAGAAGACTTCCAACCCTCCACGACTTCAAATTTTGCTCAAATTTTTTGAAAGAAAAAAGAAGAAAGAAAGAGACCCAGGCAGAGGATGCATCTCAGTGTGAAAGACCTGGGTTCCATTCCCAGAAACTTAAAATAAAAACAAATCAATGAAAGCAAAACAAGATAAATGAAACACAACTATTCTAATGATGTTGATTGTATTCTCCTCTGTAAAAATTTGAAAAAAGGTATATTAATCTTAGATTCCTTCCCTAACAATGTCTTTTCTCCAGAGACAAGAGTTAGAGCTACAAAATCCAACAAACAAAGGGAAAGCCTTTTTGCAGTGAAACCTTAAGGCTCTTTGATAGTGGCATGTGTGTGAGAGAGAAATGAGTTCAATGAAAAACAATAACAATCTATTTTTAAAAAGATAGAGTGCAAGTTATTTTAGTGAAGATTATTGTGTAAAAATGCTTACCAACATGAATACTTAAGAATATATTTTTTCTAATGCAGTGTGTTTTTAAATGTAACAGATTAGAATCATAATTTCTACATATGATTAAAAAGCAGCTGTTGTGTTCTCCAGTACCAAGTTCTTGAAGACACACATTTAGACTCTGGCATACTCATTAAGACGCTATTATTGCGACATTGCTCTCCACAGTCCATGCTGCAGGTGATCAGACTGGGCACTTGTCATCATTACCTTTGTAAATTTTAAATTAGAAAAGCTGTATGTTAACAATATATTGTAAATAGAAGCAGAATTCCCACATTTTAAGTATATTGTAGCTGAAATGCAAGCACTTAAAGATTTCTGTTATTATTTCATAGTGACTTAAATGAACAATAGATGATAATACAAGTATAATAAAATGCTACTGATATGGAATTACTACAACTATTTATTTGTAACACTTAAAGCAAAGATAGGCAACTATTGTAAGGCAGACTGTTTCCTTTCCTACAGGAAAAACACTACTCAATCTCTTGCCTTTGTTCACTATTAGGAGGAGGCTGTATTTAGCTCATAAGTGTTGACAAAATCATAGACAAGGCAATGCTTTTGGTCAGCATGAAAACAAATTCAGTTACGCCAGTTACTGAGTCAAAAGTAAAACAGGATAATGGAAGAAAATGAAACCCAGATGATTTTCGTTATCTGACACGAAGGACCTGAGAATTGTTTTACCTCCTTTTTTCTTCCTCAGTAAAAATATTCCAAATTAAGTAAAGGAAAATGAGGCATAAATGAGTGAATCCAAAAAAGCATGACATTTAACTGCAAACATATATATTCTGCCCTTTATACATAAAATATCAAAAGTATGAGGTATTTCTTGTGTAACCTGGAGCTCTTTTCAGGTTTGGGATATTCTGAAAAGGATATATTATTATTACACCTGTAGGAGCAAAAATGTCAAAATGGAAATCAGCTGTGTTGTAGTGAATAATATTTATCTGGATAGAATTTATTGAAAACCGCATATATTGACATATCTCTATGTCTAGAATATAGCTGGCCATTAGAAATTCCAGTACAAAAAATACCTTTCATGTCAGCACGTCACTTTGGAATCCAGTAGGCCCACATGGCGAGTGAGTAGATGAAACAGTGTAGTTCAATAGAATGATTACATGTTTATGCTTTTAAAATTAATCTGCATTTAAATAATTCAGGGAAACTAGCAATTACTTCATCATATAGTCAGGCTGTAGAAGAATTCTTTCCCTTCATTTTTTAAATTTTTGGCTAAAGCGAGTTTTTGATGGACAAGCACAATCATCTCAAAAAGCTATATTCTCTGCAAAGTGGCTGAAGTACTCATGTAGTTTTTGCTGTTTCCTAAAAAATTCCTATTTATTGTATCAAAATCAAAAACACACATAACATCTTGACATATAATCAGTTGTGCTCAGCATATTTAATTCATAGCCTGTATTTGTCCATACTTGGCATTATCTAGATCTCGCTATGCTGAATTCTGGACTCTACACATTTTTAATGTTATTTTTCAATTAGTTAATTGTATGTGTACATTTTAGATATACATAATGATCATAGTCATAGGATGTGTACCTACATATGATTTACCTTGATAATTCTTTTCTTCCCATTTTCTTATCTCCTTTCAGCTCTCCTTTTCATCCTTATTTACAAAGATTCATTTCAATTTTCCCTTCTTTTCACATTTGTTCACTGTCCTTAGTTCCCTGGGTATCTTCCTCCCTAGTTTCCTTTCCTTTTTTTTTTTTCCAGAAACAGGGATTTAATTCAGGCCCTTGCACTTGCCAGGGAAGCACTTCTTCTACTAGACTATCTCCCTGGCCCCTCTTTTTTAAAATTAATTTATAGCAATAAGACATTTTCAAAATAGATTAATAAGACAGTTTCAATAATTAATACATTGCATATTGTTGTCTTTGTAGTGATTATTTATAGCACAATATGCAGACATGATAACCTGTCCAAATACTATTAGTACAAATCTTTCTGCTCATTGCATTAAAAGAAAGTAGCTGAATATCTATCCTAACTATTTTGTATACACATATACAAAATGATCTTTCATTTGTATCCCCTTTTCTTGTTTAGTTTTGTCAGAGATGGGTATTCCATTGCCATTTAGATATTATAGGTGTGTGAATTCAGTAAAATAATTCAATACAGTCCAGTAGTCCATAATAGTAGTGGGTTATCTGTAGGACAGGCAATATCAGAAGTTGTTGACTTGAGAATTTTATAGCTCAGCATGTTAATATGGCTTTACTTTTTATACCTCATTTTTATACTTTTCTGCAGAATGGCTAAGACCAAGATAAACCAAGACCTATATAACAAGAAATAAAACTTTTGTATCTGACAAGTTCAGTTAAATCCCTTCAGGATTTACCCCAAAACCCTGTATTGTAGTTTGTAGAATCTTTGTCAGTGTCAGCCATGTGGATGGGTCACAGCCATTGCTTGACCAATTTGTTTTCTGTGAAAGCCTGAGAGAATGTTTTCTCTTCATGTGACTCTCCTTAGGCACACTCTACATCACTGATCACTTTTCTCTGTGGCCTCATTATCTCCTTGATCACGCAATTTGGGACACCACTGAGTTACAGGATGTTAGAGTACAGGTTCACCCATGTCCTGTGTCCTTACTGATATTGAAAGTCTAGGGCCAAAATGTTGGCTGTCCTTGCACCCTTTCTTTTTCTCTAATTTTTTAGTTTGCAAACTTAAGTAGTTAACCCTCCAGAAGACAAGTTTAATCTTATTATCCTATAACATAGGCAGTTGAGCTTAACCTCACTCTTGAAGATGTAGGGGTAGGCAAACATTTCATGAACAAAAATCAAATATCATGGGTAATACTTTAAAAAATATCCACTGGGTCCTCCTCTTTTAAAAAGTTTTTGTACATGAAAAGAAATTATCAACAAAGTGAAAAGACAACCCACAAATTTCAAAAAAAATCTTAACTAAAAAGCACTCAGACAATGGTCTTCTCTCTAGAATTTATAAAGAACTAAAAAACATTAGGGCCCCAAAATTTAAAGACCCAGTCCAGAAATGGGCATCCAAGATAAACACACACTTCTCAGAGGACAAAATTATAGAAGCAAATAAATATACGAAAGATTTTCTACATCACTAGCCTTCCGTGAAATGCAAATTAAAACAACACTGAGATCTCCTTCTATTTTAACATTTTTTTAGTATTTCACAATACTAATTATATATTTTGGTCCTTATTTACTTCATTTTCTCACACTGGAGGAATAATGAGATATTTACAAATATGTGTCCAATTTATTTCACTTAACAGTTTGATTTTGAGTTGTATACATTTACCTCAAAATTTCTCAAGTTTGTGTTTCTTTCTAGCTGAGTAGTTTCTCCATTATGTAAATAAAATTCATCTTTATTCATACAAATCCATGAGTATTTCTGCTTTGCCCAAGATTTTGCTATCACAAACTGTGTTTGCTGTAAACGTAGATGCACATATAAGTGCTATGATGCTAATTCTTCTGGGAAGATACCAAGAAGGGAAATAACTACATCAGATAGAAATTCCAGTTTTAGATTTTGAGGGCTAGCCACAGTGATTTCCATAGGGGCTGCACCAGGCTACACTCCTACCAATGGTGAAGAAGAATAGAACCCAAAAATTCCATCAAAAGATTTATAGACTTAAAAAAAACTTTCAGTCTTTTCACTAGATATAATTCCATTACACAAAAATCAATACTAGTTTTGTACACAAATAAACCCTTTGAGAGAGCCAACTTTAGGCTCTCTGAGCAGCACCATGGCATTAGGCAAGAACTAGTGCCTTAGCAAAGGCAGCAAAAGGAGAACCAAGAGGAAAGTGGTTGATCCCTTTTCTAAGTAAGACTGGTATGATGTGATGGCACCGGCTATGTTCAACATAAGAAATATTGGGAAAGCACTCATCACCAGACCTCAGGAGCCAAAATTGCATCTGATAGGCTCAGAGGTTGTGTGTTTGAAGTGAGCTTTTCTGATCCACAGAATGATGAAGTTGCCTTTAGAAAATTCAAGCTAATTATTGAAGATGTTCAGGGCAAAAACTGCCTAACTAACTTCTATGGCGTGGGCCTCACCTGGGACAAAATGTGTTCCGTGGTCAAAAAATGGCAGACCATGACCAAAGCTTATGTTGATGTCAAGACTGCCAATGGCTATTTGCTTTGTTTGTTCTACGTTGGCTTTACTAAAGAAACACAACAATCAGGTACAGAAGACCTCTTATGCTCAGCACCAACAGGTCCCCCAGATTTGGAAGAAGATGATGGAAATCATGACCCGAGAGGTGCAGACAAATGACTTGAAGGAAGAGGTCAATAAACTGATTCCAGACAGCATTGGGAAAGACATAGGAAAGGTTTTCCAATCTATCTACCCTCTGCATGATGTCTTTGTCAGAAAAGTAAAACCGCTGAAGAAGCTCAAGTTTGAATAGGGAAAATTCATGGAGCTTCATGGTGAAGGTAGTAGCTCTGGTAAGGCTACTGGGGATGACACTGTAGCTAAAGTTGAAAGGGCTGATGGAAATGAACCTCCAGTCCAAGAGTCTGTTTAAGAATTAGATTTTTATAGTGATAAATAAAGTCCTATTTGTGGGGAAAAAATGAGGAAACCCCACATCCTCCAAAATAGAATCCAAAATAATAAAATAGTTACACACCTATAATATTCAATAACGGAATTTAGAAAAAATGGGGTATATCGATGAATGTCCATTTTGCATCTGTGTATTCAAAGTGGTTAGGATAGATAT
>NW_004524778.1:2208942-2212569 GCF_000260255.1 Octodon degus
TAATCCTCTGAGCTTTTTGGCCAGCCCTTATGTAGTTTATTTTATTGTCAATGTACCTGAAAACTTCTTTGAAAGATATTGTAATTATCAACTCTCTGAAATTATTATTACTAATTGTTATTAACATCAATAACACAATAAAAATGATGACATTGAGCTACATGTTTCACTTCAAATTAGTAAATAAATTCAGCTTTAATTTTTACATGTGATATGAAGGGTGGGATTCTGTAATTCTGAACCTTTATTTACATATTTACATTTTTTCCATAACTTAAAACTATCATTGACTGAAAAAACAATGTGTCAAATAAAGTAGTATATTTCTGGCCAAGAAGCTACATGGAAATATGTTTGTGTTCTTGTGTGTATATGTGTGTTTCTATAGCTTTATATCTACTATGGAATTATGAAATGAAAATACGAAAAAAGTATTATGAATATCTTTAGACATGGTTGATAAGTTTTAATTTTCTAAAGCTTTACATGAAATTTCATATAAAATTACAGATCTTTTTCATGTGTGGTAAGTTATAATGTGCAAAATTTAAATCAGAAGGTCCTAGTCTAAATTTTTATTACATTAGTTATTTATTTCACACCCACTTTTTCATCAACAAAAAATTATAACATTGTCTAACATACCTATGTTGTGATATTCTCACTAGAAAAACATTATGGATTTGAGGTAATTTCTTATGATTTCACTAAAAATATGTATCTCATTGTTTTAGTTACTTCTGTATTGCTGGGACAAAATGATCAACACCCAAAATAGAGAAGTAAAGGTTTATTTATCTCACAGTTAGTGGATGTTTCAGTCTATTCTCAGCCAGCTTTAAGGCAGAGCAGCACATGGAACAGGGCAGCCATTCATGGTGGTGGAAAGCAGGAAAGAGCAAAGGCAGGAGCAGAGGTAGCTGCACGGAGCAAGCCTCTCTCTCCCTTATATTTTATTCCGGTTATTTGCCACAGGGCAGGAGTAGCCCCCACACACTTATCCAAACATTCTGAAATGAGCTAATCACAAACTCCAGAAGCTGCCCCAATGACTGCATGATGCTTTGGGGGACAACTAGACACAAACTGCTAATCATGTAACCAAGTGACATAGTAATGCTGCATGCAGATGGTCCTGTCTTTCATACTTCTGATAGCTTCATGGTTACTTTTGGGAAAAGAGGGCTCGAGGGCAAAGAAGGCTTTTTCGCCACTGAAAGTCCACTTATTTTAATAGTGAATAATTAGAAGAAAATTCTTTATTAGCTTTGCCTTTTTTAAAAAAAATCTCTTTTCACCCCACATTAAGGAGAGTTGGGCTCTTCATTCAGATATCTCTCATAGAATTGGAGAATCTGACAGAAGAAGATCACAGGGCAAATATATCTGTTTGAATGCAAAAGGAGGGTATAAACAAAATTGAGATTAAAAGACTTATGCTATCCATGACAAGGTAAAAAAAAGGTTAAATTCTAAATCTTTATGTCACTAAAACATTAAAAGTTGTTATTATTTCATTATAGAAACACAAATTATACAAAGTAAAATATGTATTATTTAAAACCAATATTAGAGAATAACTTGAAAAATAATAAAATTGTACTTTAGGAATATATCTGGTAAATTTGCGTAAAAAGCAGTCATATAAATCATTTGGAATACCTATTATATAAGACAATGGCTTATATTTTTAATTTTAATTGTATTTTGATGACCAAAAACAAATAGCAAAAAAAGGACAGAAGCCATGAAACAAGCAAGAATACATGTTACAGATTTTCAAAATAAAAGTAGCTAGTTAACAATGATTGTTATATTATCTGTTTATCTTCAAATATGTTGTTCAGGCTAACATATAGTTATGCAAGATTGGACAAATACTCAAATATTAATGCTTATTTTCAAGAAAACTATTTTATATTTTGTAAAAAATTTATTTTAAATAGAGTACAATAATAATTGATAAGACATTAGAAACACTACACACTTAGAAGACCAACATAAGATTTCAAGCATGGTTTTTGTATTACACATTGTTGTCCTTGATGTAGTTGCTCAGATCACAGATATCAGCATACAAATCCCATTCAATCCAGCTGTCCCCTTCTAGGTATTTTCCCAAAGGAACAGAAAACATCATACCACAGTGATATATATGCATGTTTATAGCAGCATAATTTGTCAGAGCCAAATTCTGCAAACAACAAAAATGACCATCGTATGGATGAAACAGATGTCATATTTTTATACAATGGAATACTACTCAGTTATAAAGGAAGACAAACTCAAAGCCTTTATAGGTAATTGGATGCAAGTAGAGGCTACATTCATAAGTGAAATAAATCAAACTCACATGAGTAAATATCATATCGTCTCCCTAGTATAAGAACCTGAAACAATAAATAAAAACTGAAAGGCATAATAGATATAGTAAATCAGAGAAATTGAACTTAAGGATTAAATAACAAAAATGTGAGATGGGAAATAAGGTAAAAAAACGAAGGAGGGAAACATGTGAGTATATATACAGGATGGCTGGTTTGATTATGCTTATAATTTCCATCAGTTTTTTAAAAATACTGTTAATGTTTAGACAACGGATTATATTTGATAAGTCAATGAGTATTCTAAATCTTAGCTTTTCATTCACAAAATGAAAGAATTAATTAATTATTTAATTTGATATCTGACTATGAATTTATCTCTTTATTTGACATCTCCCAACAATCTATGATCACAAGTGTTGAATGAAGTTGAAGATGTGGCATTTCCTTTCCTCACTCGCTACAAGAAGGAAAGTTTTCTAATCCTTTGGACATTCCTGAAAATTATTAGATGCAAAACAAAACAAAATACTGTAGATGAACCCTAAAGCATTTACTTTATTTATGAGTATAAAAGAAGTGTGAGGCATTTTCATATACTTTTTTGACTGTACTATCCTCTGTGACTCACAGTTTAGGCATAAATGAACTAATATCTAGGTTACTGGGCATAAGATTGCCTTTCCTTCAACACAGCTTAAATGGACATGTACATTTATTATACAATGCATAGATATTATACAAAACAGTAATTCAACTGTTATAAAACCAATATTTTAAACAACAAATGCCATAAAACCTGAAATATTTAAATCATTTGCTCATTTGTTTTTTAGCTTATGTTTAATACATTATGTATAAAAATATCTAATGGTTATAGAGGGCTGGACTGTGTCATGTGTTCAGAGTAGGTTTAGGAAAGATGACAGGATCCTGGGATGCCCTGCCCAGCAGTGGATTTCCTATGTGAGTATACATTAGTAGGTGGAGTCTGACCAAAGAGGCAGGGCTGTGGAGGTGTGGTATGCGAGGTAGACGGACTTTGCACTGTGGTTCCTATCATCTCTCTTTCCTTCTCTGCAGTCCTGGGTTGAGCGGTATTCCTCCAGGCCCTTATACCACAGCATTTCTGTCTTAGAGTTGTAGACCGAATCTTTGAAAGTGTGAGCCAACATAAATAATCTCATCCTTTCAATTTTGAGTACTGGGTAAAGTGCTCCAAGGATAAGAAAGTGACCAAGACACCATGACAGTTATTTTAGCCTGAGATTTGCTTTGGTGAACATAAAACACAATGCCCTAT
>NW_004524778.1:2212849-2213940 GCF_000260255.1 Octodon degus
ATTGGATATGCTTGTTACAAATTGCAATAGTCTCAAAAAGATCAAAGCTTATTGCAGATGGCTGAGGCAAAGCAACAATTTCTAATGATGTGGCCACAATTTTGAAACTCCTTGATGTTGTCCAACCATAATCATATAGCTGAGTTTTGTTTTATATAGTGAATAAGTTCTCAACAATGCAAGTCAATATATTACAGAATTATTAGTGTTTCCCAAAATGCTATAGTTTCACATTTTGCATGCAAATAATTTCTTCTTTAAAGCACTTACAACCTATATTCCTGCTTACCTCTTAAATGTTATACTCTCCTTACTGTCTCTTCTTAATTATATAATTTTATGTAGAACACCTTATTAGATATATTATTTTTGTAAAAAGCTGTTTTCTTTATAGCTAAAATAATTTCAAAGTGGCTCAAGTAATTTTTCATAGTCTTTTCACTAAATAGTAATAGCTTAACTCAATGGACAGAATTACACCCCCATCCAGCATTATAATACTGTATCTTGAGCCTTCTAACAAATATATGAAATATATAATTACTATGAAATATATGTTACACTGTGACTTCACCTTTGGCATGGCATATCCTGACAACCTAAATTACAGTTAATGCTCTTTAAAAGGCATAGTTTATTTTATTTCTATTTTTCATTACGCAGTTACCAATTACACCAATAAATGAAAATAATTAAATCTCACATGCTTTTCTGCATGTGGCATATTTGTCTTGAATACAGACTCCTTATAACAGTCAATAGCAGCAAATTAAGTATCATATTGTTATAATTCAAAAATCAAAAACCGGAATCAACTTAAAAGTGCTTTATTTAGCTGAGCTCAGCGGCAGCATGTACTCTCGTCTCCAAGCATGTGCGCGCCGAGGTGGGGAGAGACAACGGTTTTTAACGTTGAAAACCGCAAAGATGGGGTGGGGGACTTGAGCGCGAGGGAATGCAGCACTGGGGTAAGCGTCCACTTACGGGAAACAGGTTACATTTTTTTTTTTTTAACATGCAGTCACAATTTTAGGAACAAATAATTAATTCTTATGGCATGGTGTTGATCACAGGATGTCACAAAAAGGTAT
>NW_004524778.1:2215363-2216394 GCF_000260255.1 Octodon degus
TATTTTAATGCTTACTTCCCTTTAATAGTAGAAACCTAATAATGAATTACATGCAGCATGGCTCATTTTATTGAAAGTTTACTTTGATTTGGGTTTTGTAATTTTTGTGTGCAGTCAATTCTATTTGGAAAGCCCACGCTTTATCAGTCAAAACATAATCCCAGAAGAAAAAAGCAGAGTGTTTTATTCCAGGACACATTATATATTGTGGCTCCCTGCAGTGTTTATTCTTCTTGAAAATTTAGTGTTTCTTCTAGAAGAGAAAATATTGATTAAACTATGCCCTTTCAAGTGTTTCAGTGACTTCACTATGTACAATATACAAAGAAAAAATATTATATGAAAATCAAATGTTAAAAGGTGAAGATGTGTTATTAATTACTATTCAGTGAAACTAGCTTATTTTTATGAAAATGTGTTCCCTTTCCTATTTTTGTGCTGTTTCTCTCACACACTCACCAAAAATATTTTAGGCTTGTTTTATCTCTTGCTAAATCTGTTTACTAAATTATAAATTCAGCCTTCAGTGCAGGTGTGCTGCCAGCCACTTCTTTCACAAAAGATCTTTTTATTAATTATTTTGTCTCTTGCTTGCTGAACCTGTTTGCTGAATTATACCATTCCTTGAAATAACACCAAAATCTACTGAGGAAGCAATTATTAGACTTTAAGAAGATTTTTTTAAATGCAGAGCCTATATATTTTAGATTTTGTGGGAGGGTTTGAAAGATTTGCAAATAGATATCTGTCACAGACTATAGGAATTTTAAGAAAATTCCATTTAATAATTGTGTTTTTAAAGAGATTTGTCAAACGTTGAATAGGGGAGCTAAATTTTTCCAAACCTATGACATTACTGTTTGAGAATACTCATATGTCATCATTGACAATAAAGAAGTCATATGCCAGATATCTCTTCTGAATTTAAAATATGAGGCTTATGTCCTTTATCTCAATTAAGATTTGCAATCTGGGTGACTGAAACACGGAGAACAGAATAGAGGGCCCCTGAAAAAGTTGCCAAAATGATG
>NW_004524778.1:2223229-2225355 GCF_000260255.1 Octodon degus
TAGAATAAGCGCTTCCTTGATAAGTGCAAAGGCCTGAGTTCAATCCCTGGTTCTGCCTCCCCTCCTCGCCTCCCCAAAAAAGTCAATTTCTTATCCCTGCTCAGGTTGGAAAATTTTTATTAATTTTTATTAGATTCATGCTCACATATTCTTTCCTTGATCAGCTTCATTATGATCCTTGACCTCCTGGTAAGACTTAGATTTGGATTATTGTAGCTTCTTCTTTTAAGTTTTCCATTTGAATTGTTCTTACATCTTCTCTACCTGATCTGATCATTTCTACTTTTATCATTTGTTTCAGAGCATTTTGGGAAAATTCCTTGATAATTTATTCATTAGATCTGCAATACAATTTTTGTTTGGTAATCTAAGCATCTCTGTTCTTTTGGTGACGCCACTTCTTGATTATCTTTTCTTATTCTAGCACTTGACTCTTCATCTCCTGCGTAACTATTCTCCTTCACCTGGATGTTCTCTATTTTATGTTATAAGAAACTAATTCCCATATAAATATTCTAATTCAGTAAGTAGTCATTGTATTTAGGTTTAGCATCTGTCAGTAGTGAATTAACTAAAAATTTAAAAATACATTTACAGTGCTGTGATGACCTATTCTAAGTTTCCTTTAAAAATGCAGACCCTTTCCCAATTTTCACAGAATAACTTAAGGAGAAAGACTGAGGCTACCTCATCACCTCAAGGTAGTAGGAGAAATGAGTGTAATATTTATAAATTTTGAGAAAACAGAACTTATTAATACACAGAAGGCTAGATGAGAAGATTCTGTACCAAATTGGTATGGCAAGTGCACTACTTTTTCTTTGAGGAGTACAGATGGAATTCAGAGTTCTGCCCATGGAGACTCTGGAAATGGTCACAGCCTCCCTTCTGTAGGGGAGAAGAGAAGTTCAGTACTGTATTGATAGATTCTGTCAGGCTAGAATTCTGGAATGGAAAAGCAAAGCCAAGAATCAGCTTCCCTGACAAAGAAAATAAAGGAAATATTTGATGCTGTTATTTTAAACATGTAAAAATAAGACATCTAAAGAGAACTTACAAGTTTGCAGGAAATTTCCATTTTTAAGAAAAGTTTTATTTGTCTTCTAAAGAAGAGAACATTTAAGCTCCTATGTCAGTCTGAACAATGCAAAATAAAAAGCAGAAAAAGAACCCAGATGTGAGAAGGAATGCAAATCACCACACTAAGAAGCTGAGAAAATTACTCAGCAGGATCCAAAAATAATTAGGAACTGGGTGAGCATATTGGTAAAATATTAAAACTACTTTGAAAACTTTTAAGTGACATTACATTTAGAAGTTATTTTCTCCTTGGACAGTATGATGAGACTTTTCTGAAAATAGATTACAGGAGGGGTTGACAGCTGTTGCAATATTCTCTTTTTTAAAATAAAACAGAACTCAAAAGTGAGGTTTATGAAAAGATGAATCTTAATACATAGAAAAGTTTGAATGTGTTTGAGCAACATCTTTACTATAATCAAGTTCAAGGAAAACTGGAAACTTAAGACACAAATGTTCTTGATTATTGAGATTTTTAAGACTTCAAAATATGAACCAAAAGGAAAGCTAAAGCAAAGCAACCAAGTACTTCAAAGTGTAAGTTCCTCTGGGTACAGTTCTAAATTTTTCTAATGCTTATGTTTTTAGTAGAATAAAGGCTCCTTTAGCTGATTTAGTTGAAGAAATATACAGATTAGTAGTGCTTTACTACATATATTAAAAACTATCATAATATCAGACTAATGATCCTTCATTGAAATGAAAGTTAAACTTCAAATTGTTGGTTGACTAAACTTTGGGGTCATAATAGAACTTATATTTGAAACTGGAATTTTTTTTTTTTGGTGACACCAGGGATTGAACTCAGACCCTTGAACTTGCCACGGATGTGCTTATTCTACTGAGCCATCTCCCCAGCCCCTGAAGCTGGCATTAACTTCTCATTTTTTTTATGAAGATTTCCAAACTATACTGTAATTCTTTCTTTAACTTGGAGGAAAGGCAAGAAAAAAAGAAAACTTATCAGGTAAGTATCATAAAAGTAAGATGCAAAGATATAGCAGAACTGTGTGCCTTAAAGAGAGAGAGAGGGGCTGGTGAGATGG
>NW_004524778.1:2226068-2298259 GCF_000260255.1 Octodon degus
ACTGAGGTATCAATGACACATTTTTATTTTTATGACACTTGAAGTTAATATATTTGATGTTAATTTGCTAGTTAAGTGAAATGAATGATGTACATACTGAACTTTAAAACATTCCTTGAGTATTTTTCTTCACCAGTACTTACTGTTTGGGATTTAGAAAGGAATTCATGTTGTGTCATGGATAGTTTTATAAACCTTGCTTTGGTCCCTTGAATATGACACCTGATATGCAGACATTGTTGTATATATTTGAGTTCTTTCTGGCCAAAAAAATCCCTTTCGTAGGGCCTGCCAGATAGCTCAGTGGATTGAAGGAACTGCTCAGGCAGAGCAAGGAGTTGGGGTGTCAGCCCTGTCCCCAGGACAAGCTGAGACAGAGATTAAGACTGGGCCAGGTTGAGCATGCCTGCTGGCGCACGCCTGTAATCCTAGCACTTGGGAGGCTGAAAAAAGGAGTATCACTTGAGTCTGATCTGTGTAATGAAACCTTGTAAACCCTGTACTAAATACATAAAAAGATTAAAAAAGAAATTCCTTTCACATCTTCTGTATCCACACACCTAAGTTCTGGAATGAGCTTATTGGCATAAGACATATGTTTCATTTTTAACTTTCATTATGTTAATGTTCACTATGTCTTTTGTCTTTAAAAGATGTTGAAAAAAAATTAAGACATCTTTTCCTTATATGATGCCACACCTGAAAAACTTTGTTTATAATCCTTCAATGGTGATTAATAAAGAGCATAATTGTACTTTACTCAGTCACTCAAAATATATTGAGGGAAAATACTAGTTTTAACTTTCTATATGATTCCAGATGTTTAGAAAGTTAGATAATGTTATAGCACAACAGGATGAATATTTGAAGGTGTTTACATGAACAAAATTTATTTTTTTATTTTAGAACGAGTATATCTTTGCATCCATTTTATGCTACTTTTGATCTGCATGATTCTTCAGGTAATATTAATTTTATAAATACAAGAGAGTTTCTAACAAAGTACTAGAGATTACAATTAGAAAATCTCAATTTATTTTACTAAGTACTTATTAAATAACTGGTGTTAATTTACTGAAAAATTCAGGATAATAATACCAGTAAGATAAATGGTCTAAGTCACAGGTGATGGATTTTATTTTAAAGAAATAGAATTAGTTGAAGAAAAACAATAGACTACATTGCTATAGTTCTTGCCAGTATATTTCTAATATAGGTTTTATCTCTCCATCCCCATTTTAAAAACATTTATTTATTTATTTATTTATTTATTTATTTATTTACTGGTACATGGTCTCACTACCCAGCTCATACTCATAGTGATCTTCCCCAGAACTGGGATTACAGGTGTGTGCCTCCACACACAGTTTCAATGGCTGACACAGTGGCATCAGACATGGAACCTGGGTTCTTGCACTTTCCAGGCAGGTGCTTAGACCACGGAGCTAACTCCCCAGCCCTCATCCCCATTCTGAAACAAGTTTTTTGCTATTATTTCATTCATAAATACAATAATGATTAAATGTAAAAGATGTATCAAAGAAGATGTATCACTAAATTAAAAATAATTCTTTATATTAGGCGTATTCAAACATCTGTGATTACCTTAAAATCTGTTTTTATGCTCCATTTTCAAAAATCACTATACAAATGGATGTATATGTGTGAATCGGCTTCTATGACTTTTATTTTTCATAATTTTTGATTTTGTTAGTACATGTTTCACTACATAAGGATGATACTTTGTGTGGAGTTGGTATAAGTATGTAAGACAACTGAATGCCTTCTTTATTTTTTTAAGAGAGTCTAAATTCTAAAACAGAAAAAATTACAAGTGATACAGAATTTGACTTAAAAAAGTATTATGAATTTCAGAGTATTTGTTGTAATGTGTAGTGCTGTCTTCCAACCAGTTATTCATATTACCAGATATATGCATTTAAAATTGGAAGATGAAAGAGATGCATAAGAAATTAAGAAGAGAAAAAGTACAAACAATTGAAATTGGAGACAAAACAGATTTGGCATTATTTGCTTCTTTCCATACATCAGCAGAAATGCACAATACGGTTGTCCAAACCATCTATGTGTATAACATAGATAAATCTCTTTCCTACACTCCCTCTCCTGTCCTTCTCCTCAACTCAGTAGCTCTTTCCTTTTGAATATGTTCATTCCCTTTTCCCAGGATCTATTGTACCCTCCCAATTCCATTTTACTCTTTTAGGTTCTCACACTAAGGAGACAATATGATGCTTGCACATGAGTGTCTGATTTATTCACTTATGAGTATATTCTCTAGTTGCATCCATTTACAGCAAAAGACTCAATTTTACCCTGTTTTATAGCAGATTCATATTTCATGATTACAATGACACTACCACATCTTCTTTATCCATTCTTCAGTTGATGGGAATCCATTGTTTCCAATATTTAGCTATGATAAATTGCACAGCAATAAACATGGGTGCACATATATCACTGTGTTATGAAGTGTTAAGGTCTTCTGGAAAAACATTCAAGAGAATACCTGGCTTGAAGGGGATTGCCAATCCTAGCTTTGAAGGAATCTCCATACTTATTTCCATGGTGGTTTTACAGTCTTCACACCCACCAGCAGTGGAGAAGTGTTCCTTTTTCTCCACAGCTCCTGCAGCATTTGTTATTGGCTGACTTCTTGACATTAGCCGTTCTTTCCAGGGTGAGATGGTATCTCAGCGTTGCTTTAATTTTCATTTCTTGAATGACCAACAATGTTGAACATTTTTTCACATATTTACTTGTCATTTTTATTACTTCCTCTGAGAAGTGTATTTTCATCTCACATGCTCATTTTTGGACTGGGTCTTTGAATTTGGGGGCCTGATTTTTTTCTTTAATTGTTTATATTTTCTAGCGAGAAGGCTTTGTCAGCGGGAGAGTCAGCTACAATATTTTTCCCACTTTGTGGGTTTTCTTTTTACTCTGTTGGAAATTTGCTTTGCAGTGCAGAAACTTTTCAAAAAGATAAGATCTCAGTTTATTCTTTGAAGTATTCCCTGTGCAGTTTGTTTTTTGTTCATGAACTCTACCTACCCCAATGTCTTTACCTACATTTTTCTCCAGAAGACTTAGTTTTCCTATTTTCATATTTAAATCTTTGATCCATTTTGACTGTAATTTTGTCCATGGTGATAGGCATGGGTCTAGTTTTAGCCTTTGGCATATGGAAAGCCAGTTTTTCCAGCACCATTTATTGAAGAGGCTATCTTTCTTCCAATGAGCCTGTTTGGACGTTTTATCAAGGTGAAACACTGTAAAGATCTACCCAGTCACATTCTTTAGAAGTTTGGTTTAGTTTCTGCTCTTTGCTGATTTTTTACCTAGTTAATCAATCTCTTCATGTCAATGACATGTTACAGTCCCCCATTACTATTATATTATTTCTCATTTGATTTTTCATGTCTGTTAAAATTTGTGTTATGGTTGGTCCTCCTACATTGGGTGCATTTATATTTATAATTATCACTTCCTCTTTCAGTTTTCTCTTAAGAAGTATGTAGTGATCTTGTTTATCTCTTTGAATGATTTTTAGTTTGAGGTTGATATTGTAAGCAAACAGGATACTTCCCCCTAGTTTTTTCTGATTTCCTGTGGCATGAAGGATTGTTTTTCACACTTTTACTTTTAGTCTGTGAATTTCCTTACTGCCTTCTTTCATTACCTTTCCCTCCACTTTCTCCATGCTCCATTTCTTAGTGTCCCTCCAATTTTAGAACTGTATGTCTCTCTGCCTCACATGTATCTTAAATTTTGTTCTTCATTTATAATTTTGGTTTCTCCTATAAGAACAACCATCTAACGTATAAGGTTGTATGTCTCATTTTTTTACTTGACATAATGATCATGGTGTTCATCTCTTTTTCTACTAATGACTAAAGTTATTTTTCTGTGTATTATAGCAGTAGGCCCCTGAATGTGAATGTTACATCTTATTGAACATTGCATCTATTGATTTACATGTAGGCTTTACTTTGGAGTTACTTATTTGAATTGTGCTGCTATAATCATAGGAAATTGTGTATGACTGTAATAAGATGTTTTCAGTCTTGGAGGAACACATCTAGAAGGGGAAGAACTGGCTCAAATAGAACTTGTAGTTTTACTTTTTAAAGGACTCTCCCTATGTACATTTGTAATAGTTTTACTAGCTTATATTCCCATCTACAATGGAAGAGGATGGTTTTTCACAGAAACCCTGCCAAATTTGTTACTATTTGATCTTTGATGATGACCATTCTTTCAGGAATAAAATGACATTTTAGTTTGTTTTTCATTTGAATTTAATTAATAGCAAGTTGTGCTGAGCACTGAATTTCTTTTCCTGCTAAATGTCTTCATTTCACTGGCCCCCATATTTTAAGTGGATCTTCTATTTGAGTGTGTCCACATATTTTGAGTAGTTTATATATTTCAGACATTAATATTCATTTGAAGAATAGCTGAATGTTTTGTTCCCATTCTGTAAGTTGTTTCTTCACTTTGAAGATTATTTTCTTCACAGTACAGGACTTTCATAGTTAGAGAGGATACCACTTTTTGATTAACAATACTACTTTCCATGCTACTATATTTCTGTTCAGAAAGTTTTACAAATGCCTAAGGCTTCAAGAGCTTTACTATTTTATTTTTTAGGAAGTTAAGTGTTTTTCTTTTAATATTTAATTGTTTGATCCATTTTGATTTTAGTTTAGTGTAGAATGAGAAACATGGTTCTAGATTAAATTCTTCATATGTGGCCCACAGTTTCACACAAACTTTTATTAAAAGGAGGCCATCTATCCTCCTAAAATCCTCCTAAAAGTGGTACATGTGCTTCTCAAGGTTATTTCTGTATCCACTATCCTATTATATTGATCTTTGGTTCTGTGTTTGTGTCGGTTCCATGGTATTTTTATCACTATAGCTTTTTAGTTTACCTTCCAGACTGAGATTGTGAAGCCTGTAACTGGGCTCTTGGAACTCAGATTTTATTTTGTTACTGTATATCTCTGCTGGTTTCATTTGATTTTTGGATTTATTTTCTCAAACTCATTAAAGTAGGTTGTTGACATTTTGATTGGGATTGCAGTAAATCTGTAAATTAATTTTGGAAGTGTTGCTATTTTCATGATAGTGGTTTTGCCTATCCAGGAACCATGGCTTTCTTCATTTTCTGATATCCTTTTTGAATTTCTCTTTCAGAATACTGAATTTTTGTTGTACAGGAATTCCAGTTCCTTAGCCAAATTTCATAGTTTTTCATGTTTTTTAGTGCTTATGTTAGTAGTATTTTTCCCAGATAGAATATTCTAAAGATTTCTTTAAAATTTTTATATCATTTTTGTGATCAGTTGACTTCTCAATTATAATTAATCTTGTATTCTTCTTTGTCTTGCAACATCTAGCCACAGTTGGATCTATTTTTCATGTTCTTTTATTGTTTCTTTCTGCCCCTGAATATAGTCAACTTCCTTAGCCATATCTTCTAGTCCTGGTTGTAACACTCTGTTAATATGTTTTTCACTTTTTGACCCAAAATTTTCATTGGATTCCTTTATGTCTTGTATTTTCATGTGGCACATTCTCCTGTTACTCTAACTCTGCCTGTCTAGTGATGTAGATTTGTATCATTTTGTTTATGTCAGCCGGAGGCTTATTAGTGACTTTTCTAAGGTCACTAATCTTTTCATTACTTCTATTTCAGGTAGAGTTATATTGTCTTTGATCCCATGCAGCACATTGTTCATCTGCATATGTTCTCCTTTTTCATCACTTTGTGTAATTCACCATAATTACCTCCATCACTTTCACAAAGATCATTTTTAAAGGAGTTGAGAATCATTGGTTGTGTTTTGTTGCCTTGTTTTCACAAGCAAACATTGGACTTTGTGTGTATGAGAGGGCTGAGAACTACAGGATGACTAGAGTTGAAAGAAAATTTTGTTAGCATGAAATATTTTCACTTAGTTTCTGTTTTCTGTTGATGTACTCTGGGAACAAAGAACTATGGGCCTTTGTTTCTCTTACAATATCTGTCCTCTCCCATTTATTTGAGAGGGAGTTTGAAGTTTAACTGAAAAAAACAAATCAGATACTGGCCTATGGTGAAATCAGTTAGCAACCACACATATACTACCCTAGAATTAGCAGCAAAATCAGCAAAAGCAACAATGTCAAAGAGAAACTAGATATAACATACCAAAGAACCAATATCATTTATTATTCTATCAGCCCTTACAAATGCAAAGAGATATGTGATTGTAAATAGACACAAATATTCTAATATTAACATATCATAAGTATCTACTAACTGTAAGTACACAGCAGTAATAGAAAACTTCATCTACAATAGCATAATTTCAACTAAATATATAAAATGAATATAAAGTTACAAAGGTAAAACATAAAACTCTGGGGCCCCAATCTTCAATTAGACTTAGTTTAATGATCTTCCACCTCAAATATTTGCAAATGATCAATATAACTCTCAGAAGACTCATTGATTATTTTTTCATTATTTACTGTTCCACCATATACTACCAAAGAGTTCAGAGTGCAGTAAATGTAAGAGCCCTGACCTTGAAGGGCTGTGGCAAAAATATTGGCTATCTTTTTAGCCCATCTATTTGTCTCATTTTTGGTGTTAGACTTTAGCTGTTAAACATCCAGAAGAAAAGATTAATGATATAATTTCCTATAACAGAGGCAGTGAAACTTAACATCCCTATCTGTCTGAATATCACATACCTTAGACATAAAATGAAACTGTTATTTTCCAACAACCATGGATGTTCTAAAATTTAAATTACTATAGAATGTTAAAAAACAATTACACATTTTTTGCACAGATATTTATAAATCAAACCATATACAACATTGTAGCAGTACAATCTTGTTATAGTTTCTGTTTCTTGTCCTTAGATTACTTTTATTACCTTCTCTACATACATTTACTTTAAAAAGAGTATAGCAATAATTTATATGACATTAAAAGCAGCACACATTTAGAAGATCAAAATGACAGGTCTTTTAAGTTTGGTTTTAGTATTACACATTGCTGTCCACAATGCAGTTGCTTGGTTCACAGATATCAGCACATAGAGTTAGTCAGGTTGAGAATTTTACCTAATAACTGCTATTTTCAAAAACCTGATAGAAATTTTTAGGACCATTTCATTAAGAGAAACTCTTCTGTGACATCCTGTAATTCGGTGGTCTCCCTAATTTTCTGATCAAGGAGATTATGAGACAACAGAGGAGTGTGATTGACTGCATAGTGTGCCTAAGGAGAGTCACCTAGAGAGAAAAAAATTCTTTCAGGCTTTCACAGAGACCCAGTTGGTCAAGAAATGGCTGTGATTCATCCAAATGGCTGACACTGACAAAAGATCCACAAGGTGCTATACATGGTTCCAGGGTAAATCCTGAGGGGATTTGACTGACCTTATCAGATAGCAAAAGTTATTGTTTTAGTTGTATAGGTCTTGCTTTAACTTAGTCTCAACCATCCAGCAGAAAAGTGTAACCACGAGATATAAAAAGTAAAGCTATATTAATACACTGAGCTGTAAAAGGCTCAAGTCAACAACTCCTGACAAGTTCCAGGGGTACTGATAACTCCCTACTATTATGGACTACCACCTACAATATTTAGACTGGCATCAAGTATGAAAAGGTCCTTTCAAGACTTCTCCAAGGGCTGGGAAGATGGCTGAGTGGAATAAGCACTTCCCTGGCAAGTACAAGGGCCTGAGTTCAATACATGGTTCTGCCAAAAAATAAATAAAGTAACAAAAAAAAATAATTCTCCATTCAATCCCCAGCCTGCTGTGCCAGCCCTGCCCCCATGATGTACTGAAAGGGTGATTGAGACTGGGTGTGTTGGGGTGCGTCTGTAATCTCAGCACCTGGAGACTGAAAACAAGAAAATCACTAGAGTCTGATCCACATAGTGAGATACTGTAGACCCTGTACTAAATACATAAAAAAATATATTTTAATAGATGAACACATAAAACAATATAAGAAACAATTAAAATATCAAAACAGAAAAAGTCTGCTGGGGAGATAAGTCAGTGGTCTAAACACTGTGTGGCAAGCACAAAGACCTGGTCTGATCCCCTGCACCTCATGCTATGGTGGTCCCGATGTCTGGGCACATCTTGCTGGCCACTGAAACAAAGTATGGTAGCACATGTGTGTAATCCCAGAACTAGGGAGGCTGAAGCACAGGACCATGGAGAATCTGAACTGCATAGCAAGAAACTGTACCAAACAAATAAATAATATTTTATTTTTTAAAAAAGAAAAACTTTTGTAAGTGATTAGAAATGTTTTAATGTTAAAAATAGAGAATAGAAAGAGAAATATAAATTAAAACATTGAATATATTTGCAGATTTTTGCAAATGGAGTACAGTACATTTTTATCAGGCATATATGGAAGGTGTGTGTAAACTGAATTTTATAGAGTTTGGAGAAACTTAGAAAAATGATACCCTTAAAGTAAGATCATGGGGTGAGCATTTAGCTCAGTAGTAGACCACTGTTCTAGCAAACTGGAAGCCCTGGCTTTGTCCTCAGCAAAAAAAAAAAAAAAAAAAAAAAAAAAAAAAAAAAAAAACGAAAAATAAACATCAACTAAAATACCCCCCCACACACAAATATGACAAAACAAGATCAAAGTCTAGTGATTTTATCATGTAGCAAGTAAAGAACGAGACAAACTTTTTCTTAAAACACATCATTTTACAGATAAAACAATGAATAGGTATAGTGCCTAAATTCACTGATTCCCTACTAAGACATAGTAGTTGTTCTTGCCCTTAGGAAGCATCAGCATGTCTGACATGCATCACAGACTTTCATACGAAACAGCACAGAGATCCCACCCAGCTCCAATCCATCCACACTTCCAAATAAGGCAGCAGAGGAGAACATGTTTCTCACTTCTTCTTATCCCATTGATTAATTTTTTGAAAATTATATATTTTAATTTTCTGATTCCTTCGATATTTACTAGTATATGTGATAAGATTTATGAATCTCTAGGTAGCTAGTTAAGTTTATGCTATTGTAGTTGAATAATATTCTACTGTTAGCAGAGATAAAATTGATCAATTTAGTATTTACCATAAGTCAATAGTAGGTCAACATGTGGTTTGCCTTAATATTTTTACTACAATTGGAAATCTCACTTCTATGATTAAATGTGGTTCCTTGTTGGTCTGTAGGGCTTGTCAGTGTCCAGTTTCTATTTGAAGAATAATTGAGGCACCATTTTCTACTATAGACAAGGTGATATGTGTAGCTATTAATTGGTTTTCTTAGGATGACAATATCTGGATTGTTTCATGGTTATTAACAGTATTGTGCCCAATTCCTGAAAGAACTGGGCACTGGGCCAAAGAGGCTGCACATTTCATACCAAGTAAGTGAAGGTGGATGTAGTCTAGTACAAAAGATGGAAAACACTTTTCCATGCAATGCAAATCTGACAAAAAGCATGTGTATCTCGCCTATATTCAGACAAATTAGACTTCAAGCCAAAGCCAATCTTGGGGTATTGACCCAATTCAAGAAGGGATAGCAATAATTTACATACATGTACCTCACAGTCACATAACATTTGCATGTGGCTCACAGATCATCATACATATAATGTTATGAAACATAATAATTTCTGACATTGCCAGTCAAGTGGAAGACCCAATACTATTATGGGCTACTGGTCTCTTTTGGAATATTTTGCTGAGTTTACACACCTATAATATTCAAATAACGGAACTTAACAAAAAAAAAAAGGGTATACAGATGAATGTCCATTTTGTTTCTGTGTATTCAAAGTGGTTAGGATAGATATATAGCTACATTCTCTTAATGAATAGAGGGATTAATTCTAATGTTGTTTGTAAATAGGATATCATGTTCGCATCTTGTACAGCAATTAACCACTAGGAAGAATGTATGCAGTGTGTTAAATATTGAAACTGTCCTACCAATTTGATTTGAAACTGTCTCATTGTTATTTGTTTCTCAACAAAATTATGAAAAAAGAATATTCACTTATAAGCAAATGCATACAAAACCCAATTCGTGTAATTTCCGACTACCTCTATGTTCACTAACCCATACTAATAATTTCAGCACAACAGTCAGTAGCTGCTCTGCAAGTCTATATCTTTAATGAACTGGTAAATTACCATTAGCACTTTCCCTAAATCTTAATCATAGCTGAATTTACAAATGTAAACCACACACAATATCCCCACTAGTTTTCCTAACAAAATACTCAGTACGAGTTTTTACAAAAATACCTGAATTTCACACATGGTTGCAGCTTTGCATTGTGCTATTTATGTTACATTATTGCTGATATTGTGCAGTAACTGTGGTTGCAAGGCCTGTAAAACACTCGGTGTGACAATTTCATACTTGTGCAGGATTCTTGATTACTTCTTTTTTTTAGCTCACAGGATTCTCATGATGACGTTTTGAAATAGCAAGACAGTGATAAAAGATGGGATACAATGTCTATGTGAAATACTGGATATTTACTGATTAACTTAATATATTTATTTACTTTTCTAAGTGATTCAGATGTCATAGTCATCAGGGATACTATAATATTAATTAGAGTAGCATGAAATAAAGCATACGAGCTACTATAGCTGTTGGCTAAAATAATGCCCTAAATTAAGTGATGTTCTTGTTGTAGCATTTTTCTTTAAAATTCACATATTACTTGACCTTTCTTTTCTTTTTTTTTTTTGTCTTTTTGAGACAGGGTTTCACTATGTAGTTAAGGCTAGCCTTAAACTCACTTTGGAGCTAAGGCTGGCCTCATACGCTCTCCCGTCCTCTTCCCTCAGACTTCTGAGTGTTGGGATTACAGCTGTGTCACTATGTTTGGCCTAGTTGACCTTTGAAAATATTTGAAAGCCTGACACTTTCCCTTGCCATTCACTTTCTTCACTGATGTTCTTAAAGATGACATTGTCTTACTTCTCTTTCCTTTTCTTCGATCTCATTGTTTCTCTGTGAGACATATGCAACACAGATCTATGGAGCAGTGAGATTTTGTGATTGTAGCACCTCAGTGTATGGTAGGTAATTCGGCTCAAAGCAAGAGAAAATGAATACACCTTGGAGTCTGGAGATCGTATTTTGTCCCTGAGAGATTTAGATAATCATATTATCTGAATCTACTACATCTTTTTCTGGATTAGTGTAAACTTTATGTGTTCTTCCTGGAAAATTTTGTTTACTTTCCAGGGTACAATGTCTTGTTTTATTTTTCTGAGAGAAGGGGCAGATGACACAATTGGCTTGCATGAACTCTGTGTTGTAATTTTGGAAATCTCACATTGCTACACCACTCTGCTCTACGTAGAATGTGCTTCCTGCTTTCTTGTATTGCTCTGTGAATATTAAGGGCCAAGGAAACAGTATTATGGTGCCATGTAAAAGTTGACCTCTTTTCTTATCTGGATATTTCCACATATATTTATATTAGTGATGGATGAATCCAGAAGATGTTCTTTTTCTTTTCTGTAACCCTTGGTAGAATTATTGTTATCGTATAAACAGAAAATCCAGTGCTGACTGACTGAAGTTGTATAGCCACATCTGATTCTCTCCAACTCCCAGGCTATATCTGCACAATCATTAATAAGTAACTTTTACTCAGTTGGCTTCACTATGTATAGCAGAAGAATTTCACAGGACTGAGAGAAAAGGTTGAAACCCAGCATTTTGACATAGATGAGTTTTGCCTCTTCACTAGAAATAAAATAGTTTATGTTTATAATTTTCCACCTAGAGCACACATATTTGCGTGCCATAACAGAATGTTCTCACATAGCTATTGTCATTTTCAAAGAGGCAGTAAAATAGTTTCTCTTTGTATTATTATTATTATTATTATTATTATTATTATTATTATTATTATTATTAAATTGATGGTACTGGGATCGAACTCAAGACTTTGCACTTGCCAGACAGGAACTTAAGCCACTGCACTATCCTCCTAGCCCTATTTTTGTTTTATTAAAAAATGACAATGAGTAATTTAGGATATGGACAAGTATCAGAAATAAAGGATTACATGCTAAGAACATAATCAAAAGATTGCAGTAATTCTTAATCTTATTCTTTTTATTTCTTGGATTTTCTTTTATTGACACAAATAATTTTTAACTTTTATTGATACAGATAATTCTTAACTTTCCATGTTCAGTATAATGTACAAGTTCTTCTTTATAATATGATATCTAATAGAGTTACAAATATTTATCATTATTTTTATGTAAACTTGAGCAGACACTTCAGCCTCCGAGTGTTGAAATATCACAATCTTCACATTCTCTTCCATTCTTTGCTCACAGTATTTGGCAACATAATTCTGAAGTTTCATGTGGATTTTAGTCACAGCTTTACCCACCCCCATTTGAAACGAGAAAACTTCTTTCTTAATTCATACCAGAAAATCCAAAGGGAAAAGAATAAACTTTGGAGATAAAAAGTCTGTTGATTCACTGGTTTAGTTCCACTCCATTTTAATGGCCTTAAAATGAGATGAAGGCACTTGACATTTTTAGCTGCTTTTCTAGACCCTATGTCTTCTTTCCCTAATTTGTTATTAATATTAACATGACTTCCAGGCTTTATTTTCCTAGATGATCTTATATTTTTCTGGGAGCAAAGTAGTACAGAGACTCCCACTTTTGGTCTTTATACAGGATTTCAGGACAAATCCTGAGGGCATTTCACTGACCTTCTCAGACCAAAAAGCTACAATTCTTGTTGCATAGGTCCTGCTTTACCTTGGTCTTAACCATCCAGTAGAAAAGTATGAAGACGAAATATAGGAAATAAAGCCATGCTGTTAAGTTGAGCTGTGGGGGACTCAGGTCAATAATTTCTGACATTGCCAGTTAAACAGAAGACCCAATGCTATTATGGGCTACTGGACTCTTTTATAATATTTTGCTGAGTTTATGCACCTATAATATTCAATTACGGAACTTAGAAAAAATGGTGTATACCTATGAATGTCCATTTTGTATCTGTGTATTCAAAGTGGTTGGGATAGATATATAGTTGCATTCTCTTAATGAATAGAATGATTTTTTCTAATGATGTTTGTAAATAGGATCACAAGTCCACATCTTGTACAGCAATTAACCACTAAGAAGAATATATGCAGTATATTATTTGTTGAAACTGTACTTCCGATTTGATTTGAAACTGTCTCATTGCTATCTGTTTATCAATAAAACTTTGAAAAAAAAGAAAAATATTTGTTATATGACAGTAAAAAAAATAAATAACTAAAGTGTTTCACTCCTATGAAGAGTAAGGGGCATTTTGCTTGTACTTCAGTTAGGGTTTTCAGTTCATTTTTTTTCTTTAGCATAGATTAAATTGCCTGTTTCCAGCATCCAGGTAGTGAAACTTCTACTGCCAGTGCAACTGCTGTTGGAGACCAGAGCACTGAGGATGGCATGAGAGTGGGGTCTTAACTCATTAGAATGTTGTCTTTGGAAAAAGAAAATGAGACACCAGGAGCACATGGAAAAAATGTCCTGTGAGGAGATAGTGAAGAGATGTCTCCTAGCAAGTTAAGAGAGGCCTCAACAAAAACCAGATAGACCAGATGATATTTGACTTACAGAATCTTCCCTAAAAGATTGAGAAAATAATTTCATGTTAAATGAGCCACCAAGTCTATGTATTTTGTTCCAGTAACCTGGACAAAATGATATGCCACCCTTGTTCCAATCAGTCTCATATTGAAATATATTTTATATTGTAGCTGTGTGTTGGATAAGGGTTTTAGAAGAACAAAATTGATAGCACATATAAGTATAATTACTTGAGGGGATTAGCTAGTTAAGCATATAGATTTGGAAGCAGGAGGCCACACAGTGGCCTTCCTAGTGCTGGAGAGTGTGGGGAGACAGTAGTGAGTCAGACAAAGTATTTGGAAGCTGCACAACCAAAGGGAGCAAGGATCTGTCATCAGCCCACGTTCAAGGGGCCTGAAGATCTGGTGTGAGTCTTGACTGGAAGGATGAAGGAGCCTGTCTTAAGGCCATTGGCAACACAGATGATGCAACTGCTCAAGTAGAATAGAACTTCCCAAAAGGTTGCATCAGCTATCCTTTTTTCTACCTTTTATTCAATCAAGGCTACAAACCGAGTAAATGGGGCCATTAATAACCAGGATGGGTCCTTCCCAGTTTACTGGCTTGCGTATTTTCATCTCTGAAGATACCACACAAACACACCCAGAAGTGTGTGTTAGTAGTGTGCTAAATACTTCTAGCAGATATTCTGAAGTGTTGCATCTCCATTTTCCACTGCAGTTTTGTTTATCTGGCATATCACACAGGTAAAAGTTCGATCAGATGAAAATATCTACTCTGTAACACCCTTACAAGCATCTTTTAACCCATGTTATTGGCCATGTGTTAGTTACTTTTCTTGTTGCTAAGACAAAGTACCAAACACCTGAAGTTAAAGGAGGAAGGATTTACTTAGCTCACAGTTTGTAGAGGTTTCAGCCCACTATTGGCTGGCTGCACAGCAGGGTGGCCTGGCAGAGGGGCATTGCAGAGCAGAAGCAGCACTTGGAGAGCAGAATAGAGCATAACAAGCAACAAGGGATGATGAAAGCTGCTTTTATGCCTTATATCTTATGCAGACTTAGATGTGGTAGCACTCTCACTCTTAATCCTAGTGCCTTTGATTCTAGCATTGAACCATATCAATTCAAGCATCATAAACTCTAAATCCAGCCCCTTATGGAAAAAACCCCACCTGTGATCACTTGAGACTTTGGCGGAACATGGTAACATAAACCATAACAGGCAATTTATTTTTCGTTTTGGTTCAGTTTACTTTGTATTGTTGTTGAGACAGTCTCACGATACAGTTTAGACTTACCTTGCAATAACTACACAGCCCTGTGCTGACCTTAACCTCCTCCTGCCTCCACCTCTTGAGTGCTAGCATTGCAGGTATGTGCCACCTTGTCCAGCCATTATGGGCTATTTCTGTATGTGTTTGTATTTTAAACATAATTTTATTAATTCCTTAATAAAAATATAACATAATTTTTATCTTTGCTTCAAAAATTCTCAAGTACATCATATGGGAAAGAACAGTTATTCCATATAATATAGATTGGCATAAGAAAGCATGATAAATGTAAATAATGAACAAACATATTTCAGAGGACAGAAATAGCCTAGTAAAATTAATTAAGAAATTTGTAGGACCAGCCAGATAGCTCAGCAGACTAAAGCACTTGCTTCGGCAGGCACAGTGACTGGGCTTTGATCCCCGGCTTGCTGTGCCAGCACCACCCCTGGGGCATGCTGAGATGGTGACTGAGACTGGACATGGTGGCCCGCACCTATAATCCCAGAGTTTGGGAAGCTGAAAACAGGAAGGATCATTATGAATCTGATCTGTGCAAAGCCTGTACTAAAATATAATTTTAAAAAAGAGAAAGAAATTTGTAGCACTTTTCCTTTCCTATATAATATTGAACATGCTTCAATAGACAAATAAGAAAATAGGATTATGGAAATATGGTATATATTTAGAGACAAAAATAAGGCTATGTAAGAGTTAAGATGAATGAATAATGTCCATGTGAAAGAATATCACGGTGTTTAATGAACACACATGCACATGAACACAGTAGATTTTTTTTTTTTGATGTACTAGATATACAAGGTTTTTGAACGATGAATACTGTCACCAGGAATGTGTGTCAGAAACAAAAAGCTTATATGGAAAGAAAATAAAGCACATGAAAGTTTTAATAAGCAAGGAAAATAATATATTCTATAAAATATAATTGTAGGCCATGCCACCTGAAACTCACTGATCTTATCTGATCTCCAAAGAAAAAAATTCATATTGAAATATTATTATTATTATTATTATTATTATTATTATTTTTATTTTAGGGAAAGGTCTAAAGGGTGTTCAGGGTCTCACTACTAGATCAGACTCCTAGTGATTCTCCTGTTTACAGCCTCCCAAGAGCTGGGATTAAAAGGCCCGTGCCACCACGCCCAGTCTCAATTGTGGTCTCAGCACCTCCTGGGGGCAGGGCTGGCACCACAGGCCCAGGAATCAAACTCCCAGCCTCTGTGCCTGCTTGCAGGCATTTTAATGTGCTGGGATACTTGTTCAGCCCTATATGGAAACATACATTGTACAATTTGAAATACCACAGAATTCTCTCCTTACCTTATACTCTTTAGAGTATCAGGGATATCTTGTATCTTAAATTCCATTTAAGAAAATATATAAGTCATGAGAAGTGATGGGTAGCAACAAGAAAGGTCATATATGTGACCTCAGCCTTGTATTTTACCTCAATTTTCCCATGTCATAATGATTAATAGCTATAAAATGAACTGTGTTATTACCTTCATAATGAAATCAAGGCAGTTCGATAAGAATATGGAAATGGATGACATTTTGCGATAGACATTTTGACAATGAGGTTTTATTCTTTTCTCTTTCAAAGAGTATATTATATTATTTGCATATTTAGTGTAAAGATAATAGGTTTCTCTGTGGAAAAATTCTTTGTAATTTATTCATAATTGAATCTAGCTCTTAGTTGGTGTTCCGTGTGTATGTGAGTTTGCGTAGTTTTGCAACCTTGCATTATGTTGCATGGGTTATTGCTTTAAAACGTTATGTATCAAGGAGATAAATACCTGGCTCAAGAAGTTCAGATTCGTAAGTGAATTATCTCCCTTTCTCTTCTTACACGGTGCGTAGTCAATGCCCCTTTCATTCTTAACTAGTACAGGTTTGCTCTATTTATTTTGAGTAGCTCCTTCTTAGCACTGATAATAACTATCTGGGTCAACACTTTTACTTTTCAAAAGTATGAAGAATGACATTCACAATGTGTATTTTAGGGGACATGCATGTACAGCACTTTGGAGATTTTCTTTAGATGCTGCGTATTAACAATGGCTGTTAAATGTCACGTTGTCTTTTAGGTGTGATTTAATAGCTAATATATGTGAGTTGAGAAATTCCAATGGCTTAAAAACTTCTGTACAAATTACTTCATATGTTTTACATAAAATCTGGACCCCGTCAGGCTTCAGTGGGAGTTTACATCAATGACTAAAATAATACTATACTTACATATATTGATGCCCTAAGATTCTTGAATATGTATAAAATATGATGTTTTTGCCTAAAAATTTACACAGTTCAAAAATGTATAAAAAACAATTTATTTGCAGATTAAAGTGCCTGCTTAGGCAGAAGGCAGCCAGGGTTCAATCCCTGGCCTGCCAGGCTGGCACTGCCCCCAGAGGCACACTGAGCTGGCGATTGAGACTGGATGTGGTGGAGCGCATCTGTAATCCCAGAGCTTGGAAGGCTGAAAATGGGGCAATCACTACAAGTCCGATCTGCATAGTGAGACTCTCTAGGCCCTCTAGATCCTGTCCTAAATACAGTTTTTGTTTTTGTTTTTTTAAACCCAATTTTGGTAAAGGAATGATAACCTCATTTAACTTCTTGAATTAAACAGTTTTAATTGTCAAGACAAAAAGCACATTAAATAGGAATGAAATGCCTAAAAAGAACCTAGTACAGAAGAAGATGAGGCTAAAGATAAGGAGGCAGGAAGGTATGAAAATATGTGTGCCAGGCAATTTATTTAAAAATATACATAGATATATAAATAAGTTTGGATGAGAGCGTGCATGTGAGGATAATTATTTCCCCCAAATGATCAAATGTTTTAAATGTCATTGGGAATTTATTCGTAGTTTTACAGAAGGGGAGATCAGGACTAAAGGACTGGCTGATCTGGGGTCTGATGAGTGTTTATTCCTCTGCAGGTGACATTTCTTTCCCTCTGGGCTCCTGTGTTAGTAGAAAACAATTTAACTCCAAGGTGCCCATTATACAAAGGAACTAATTCCCCTCATCAGGATGCAGTCTTTATGAGCTAATCACCTCCCAACAATTTGTTTTTAATCCATAGGTAAATGGACAAGACTGGGTGCATTCAGTGTGGTATGGCTGTATTCAAAGGGATGTAATAGAAACCATACTCATAAATGAAATCAGTCAGACCCACATGTACAAACATTGTATTCTCTTTCTAATGTAAGAACCTGAGAGAGGAAACAAAATATGAAAGGTACATAGATAGTGTGAAAGGGAAAAAAACAGTTCTATGGAAGGAACAACTAGGATATGGGAAAGGAGAAAAGAGCGAAGGAAGGGAAAAAGTGTGTGTGTGTGTGTGTGTGTGTGTGTGTGTGTATAGACACAGAATAGATTGGATGATTATATTGTTGATTTTATTGGGTCTACTGAAAGGAACAGTTAATGCTTCTTATAATTTTTTTGGACTTTTTGGACCAGTTTTGCAACTAATTTGAAGACAGCAATATGTCATAAAACCACCATTATTGAATCCCTATCACTTGTTTAGAGAAATTCTACATTGTTTCTTTTCTTTTAGTTTTTACTATTTTTATTCTCCTTAAACAAAACCTTGTGGAATTCACTATTCCACTGGAGCATTTTCTTCTGTGTCCTGAAGTTTGGATGGTTTTAAAATTGCAGTTTGCACATGTCCAGCCTCGTTTCCCAGATGGCACTTCACCCTGCTGATGGTTTTCTTTGCTGCCCAGTGGATAAATTTCTGCTGACTTCATTTTGTGAGCCAAATATTTTTATTTTATTTTCTGCAATTTCGATATTGATTTGAGTTTAAACTTTATAATAGCAACTGTTATTCAGGAAATCTCTAGTCCCAAGTCAATGAAACATTTTAAAATGTATCTGTAAGTAAAATAATAAAAATGATCTTATTGCTTATAAAATGCAACTATACTATGTGATCACTAATTTGGTTTATCACTTCACTGTCATTGAAGAAAAATATTTTTGCTTTAAATTATGTTTTCATTTTCAGAATATGCTATATGTTAAAAAATAAAAAGTAAAATGATCGAGATTTTAAAAGTTGCAAAGAAAACAATCACTTTCTATGCACTAGCAGAGTAATAGAATGTTGATAAGAAGAAAACAAATATTCAGCAGAAAGATTGTTATTGAAAATAAATAGGATGTAGTTTTTACTTAAAGATGTCTAAACGTATTTGGGAAACACAGGTTGACAAATTTAAGTAGGAATTGTTTGTTTACAATAAATGGTACAGAATTTACTATTGGTTACACAAAGAATATTTAATTAAACTGAATATAAGAAAATGCACACATAAAAGCTAGCTTCATATATTTACCAAATTAAAAAAGGCAAGTATTATTGTAAAACAATAATAATATTCCGAGAAAAATATGTAGGCTTTTTACTATGAAGAAATAAGGTTGCTGGAGATCATGTTTTCTGACTTAGAGATAAACTGATCAAGTGTATTTTTGTCGCAGGTGTTTGTTTACCATACCATTTAATTGTGTACTCGCTTTATTTCCTCTTGAAGGATTTTTTTCAAGGGCTTTTCCAAATACCCAATGAATTGCCAAGTTATAGCTGACTTTCGCTGGTCTCCTGGGATTCGTACAATATAGATTACCTGTAACAAACTGGCTGGTCAGAATTTATTGATATCACTATCTTCTCTTCCAATTAAGTCATTTCTCACATTCAGGTTGTTTATTCAGCTGGGGAAGTTAGTTTAAAGTCAAACTGGTCTCTGATTATGTCAGTGCATTGAAAAAAAGGAATCATCCTGTCTAATGGATTTTGGAGGTAAAAATTCTGTATTCATATGTGAGGATATATTTTTATCTGTCCAAAAGAGTACATTTCATAAAACAAATTCTTTAAGTTCCATATTCAATTCTAAACAACTATTGCTTGAATAGGGTCAATTACCACGAAACATAGAACCACAGAGGAAAAGCTGCATGGTCTTCCCAGGTTGTTATCTATGTGAGGTATTTTAAGGCTCCAGGGATGGTCACAGTGATCATTTGGCAAAACATCTTACCATAAACTGTTGATTTTTAAAATATTTATTTTTAAAATGAAATGTTTTACAATTATGTATAACATTTAAATACAAAAGACGTATACTAACAAATATTTATCCTCAGCATAAAATATTTACGTAGCCAAAATCCAAAATCGCTCCACTTGCTACTCTCAACATGGAAGTGAAACAAATATGATTTGTCTTATTTTTCACCAACCCTCCTTCCAAGGACTTTAGAGGCTTGTAGATAAAAATGCATCATTGAAAATATTTAGTCACTGTTGTGACCTTGACATTAATCTCCTTCCTTCAAGTGCAGTGTCACATCTATAATTCCATCCACAGCCTCTTGTTCTACTTTCTATCATCATTTGAGCTGACTTTTAACTACTACCTAATGCATACATTCTACAACATTGTTTCACCCATCAACACCATTGCCTAGTGACTGTTAGTTTTCATCTTACATTTCAGTGTTCTATCATTTTTAAGAGAAATACTGCTTTATTCAAAACTTGGACATCCATGGCCAGGGAGATGGCTCAGTGGAATTAGCACTTCCCTGGCAAATGCAAGGGCCTGAGTTCGATTCCTGGTTCCACCCCTCAAAAAAAAAAAAAAAAATTGGACAACCAGAATACCCAAATTGTAAGATCTAGATGTTTAAAAATAACTTAATATTCATTAGCTATCATTGTACTGGAGCTCTATAGAAATATATACACATACCGAGGCCATATGCCCCTCTACTATTGGGTCAGTGAGGCACCCCCAAATCCATGAAAATGGCCCACATAGCTCCACTTTAGGTTTATAACGCCCAGCCATAATTAAGAGTATGTGCACTCATATGCATGTTTGTGTTTATATAAGTGTAAATCTGTGCATATAGTATGTGTTTAAGTGTACGAGTGGTTTTGTTGTTGGGTATTTATCCACACATAAAATGCTAATATGATAGAAAAATACAGTAGTATCTCAGTTCACATATTCTTTTCTTTGCAAAAGATTTGCTTCCAAAACAGAAGCATTTCACAATTTTTTAAAAACATTTTTCTTAATTTTAATGAGAAAGAAATAGCAATGTGATAGTTTCAAAACAGGTTAGTAGGCCAGTTACAATAATTAATACATTGCATATTGTTTTCTTTGTAGTAGTTATTCACAGTACAAGGTGCAGACATGACATCTTGTCTAAACAGTATTAGTTCAAAACTTTCTTCTCATTGAACTAAGAGAAAGTAGCTGTATGTCTATCCTATTTGTATATCATATTTTTTCACTACAAAATGGTCTTTTACTTATATCCCCTTTTATTGTTTTGTTTTGTCAGAGATCAGTGTTCCATTGCTGTTGAAGAAGCTGTATTTGAAGAAGTCTTTGAAGGACCTTTTCATACTTGATGCCAGTTCAAATATTGTAGGTACTTGAATGCAGCAAAATAATATTGCAATAGTCCTTAACCATTGAGGGTTATCAGCAGAGCAGGCAATTGTCAGAAGTTGTTTGACAACTCTGCAGTGTTTGAGGAACAGGACTTTCTCATATGAACATAAACATGGCCATCTTTTCCAGGATCATGATACAAATTTGTGAACAAGTTTGTGAACGAAGGCATATATATGTATATAATTTTAACATATACAAACTTAAATTTCCCTAGCAATATTGTAGAGCGTGATTGCTGTCATACATTATGTTTTTCACAATGTTGAGCATTGCTAGATCTTTTTTAAATAGTATTTTCACAAGGAATTAATTAAAGAAAAAGGCTCATGTAGGTAATGAAAGAAAGTTTTGCTGAAGAGTACAAATATATTAGTATTTATGTATGAGTACATTTTCATGATAGAATTTCTGGTGTATTTTCATAAGCTAATAGGTGATAATTAGAGGAATTATAATTTTTTCTGTTTCTCGAATCTCCCTCAATCTCTTATTCTTTATAAAAATATTTTTTATTTTAAAGAGGAAATCAAAAACAAATAACAGAAACAAAGGCAGAAGCAAAACAATATACAACAATTAAAATGGTACTGATTTCAAAACAAGAGTAGAAAATTAACAATAGCTGTTATATTACATATGGTTATCATCAATTTTTTTGCTCGGATTACCAAATATAGGTATGTAAGTTTGACGAATTAAACATTAGCTCTTCTTCTCAATAAATCTTTTTTTTTCTTGTCCTTTTTACTCTTTATTTTAATTGATTTTAAAAAGAATATATTGATAAGATGTTAGAAATGGTATACATTTAAAGAACAAGATGAGAGATATTCAACCATGGTTTTCAGATTGCACATAGCTGCCCTTAATGTAGTTGCTCAGACTGTGGATGTTAGCATATACAATTACTCAAAGTAAATCTTTTAATCATTAACTGCTCTGTTGTGTAAGAACCAGAAAGAATAAATACAATCTGAATAAGATAGTAAATATAATAAAACAGAAAGCAACTGAATATAAAGAATAAACAATGAAAATGAGGGAAAGGAGAAAGAAAAAGGAAAAAGGAAGGAGGAAAAATCATGAATGTATATATATACATACATATATATATATATATATATATATATATATATATATATGATAGCTGAGATGATTGTACTACTGATATCTAAAAATATTATTATCTTCAAATAACATACTTAAATTGCTCAATCTTTCTTTGTCCTTTATACACTTGATACAAACAGTAGTTATTTATTTTCTACAAAGATTACGTCATCACCTTAACTTTCCTAACAATGGGTTCCATATCCCATATTCTATGATATCATGCCATTCAATTCAAAAGCAATTTGTAAACGTTGGCAGATAAGATTATAAATTTTCAATCCATTTTCTATTTTCTCTTTCTTTTCTTTTCTGTTTTCTTTCTTTCTTTCTTTCTTTCTTTCTTTCTTTCTATCTTTCTTTGTTCTTTTTCTTTTTTTTTCTTTTTTTTCTTTTTTTTTTTTTTTTGGTACAGGGTATCATTACACAGCTAGGACTGGTAGTGATCCTCCTGTTTCCAGCCTCCCCAGCGCAGGGATTACAGGCATGTGTCACCATGCCCAGAAGGGATCACCAGCTCATCACCTCTGGGGTCAGGGATGGTGCGGCATAGGTTACCAGTAATCGAACCCTGGTCCCTGAGCTTGCCTAAGCTGGTGATTAGTACTCTGAGCTCTTTGCTGGCCCTGTTTCTTGTATTTCATGTCTTGGAAAAAGAACTTACTATGTTTCTACTCTTAAGCTGCTGGCTCTGCACAGGAATACTTCCTTTTTCATAAAGGATATGGTCTATTTGCACTTAGGTCCTTGATTTCAGCTTTCATCTTGCCTTTTGAGTTTTGGAAGTTGGTTGGCTTTCCCATTCTCTGTTCCTCTCAGTGAAAATTGGCAAATATGATTGTGTGTCTCATCACTGGGTGTCCCAAAAATTTAATCTTTTAAACAAGAGACATCTCATATGGTTTTCCTAGATACTCTCTTTTTTATTCTTGGCTTCTGATTCCTAAGTCTTTTGCATAATTTTTTCAAAGCACTTTCAGTTGATCCAGTGCTGTCCGTTTCTGTTGCGTCAGTGCAACTGACAAAAGATTTTTCAACCACATGTCATACTTTTTCTTTCTGAACACTCTTTTTCATAGTTCTTGTTTTTTTTTTTTTTTTTTTTTTTTTGGCAAGATGATCAGAATTTAATTCCTTGTTATCTTTGCATAATATTTCTCTCATAAATTCTTTTTATTTTTTCATCTCATTATAAATATCTAAAGAAAGAAAGGTATGTTTTCAAAACACCTGGTTGAAATTTGCCTCTGTAAAACATTCAATTTCACCAATTAAACATTCTGATTTCCACACAACTGAAGCATCCAATTCGGTTCTAAACACTATTAGCAGTTACGGAGATATTTCATTTCAGAGTTAGGAAGGCAACTAGAGAAATTTCTATTTCCTAAGTCACCGCTTAGAAACACAGAACATGAAGCAATTCTTTTAAAATTAATTTCTTTCACTTTAGAAAAAATACTTCAGAAAAAGATCACAGAAAACATTTTGGTTATTTTGGTTAGCTGTGTGTGTGTGTGTGTGTGTGTGTGTGTGTGTGTGTGTGTGTGTGTGTGTTTGGTACCAGGGATTGAACTCAGATTCTTGCACTTGTTAGGCAGGCGCTTATGATGCTGAGCTATAGTTCCAGACCTTTCTTTAGCTTTTGAGATTATACCCTATTGATACGCCTTCCACTTATCTAGAAAATTGCCTAAGACATTAATGTCATTATTAATATTGATTTCTGAGTTTTTATCAGACTCTATATTTTTTGATTTTCCAGTTATCCTAAACTATATACTGAGCATATAAATAAATATAATTGAAAGTATAAGTTTTCCATCATATTAAAATATATTATTTGCAAAATTACTATAAATGTTCCTGTTTCTAATATTTTAAGAGAAACACACAATAATATTTGTGTTGATTTTAACATGTTATAAAATGCAAGTATGGAATTTATGTTATGTTGTTTTTAATAATAGCAAAAATTGTCCTGAATATTTTTCATACTCTATCCAGTGGAAATACATTTCATGAACTTAATTATTTCCACAGTTCTCTTTCTAAACCGAATGGTCATGAATCAAATTAAATTCAATGGCTAGGTACCATACAATGTTGACACTGAAGGGAATTTGATTTGTTTCTCATCCAATTAACTTTGCTACCAGAATCATGGAAAGAATTAAGTTTGTGAACTAATATACCACTGTCTATCTATCTACTTTATCTATCTATCTATCTATCTATCTATCTATCTATCTATCTATCTATGTAATTAGTTACCTACCTACCTATCATCTATCTATATATCTTCCTTATCATCTATCTACCAATCTTTATTTATCTATGATATAGCCCTGTATCCTGTATCAAAACTACATAAAACTACAGTATATCTAAGTATCACAACTTAGGAATATTTCAAATCAAATGGAAATGATTAAATAGTTTCCATATTTCATGAATAAAATTTGAAAAATGTGAGGTAGACAATTCAATCTAGCTAATTTCTTCCTAGAAAGGCAGAGGTAACATTTTCTTAGAATTATTTTAGATTTTATGTAATAAATGGACGAAGTGGCTATTTTGTTCCTTATCTTCTTTCAATATAATACTTCCTGATAAATTTTATGCTTTTCTACACATTCAGAAATAACGTCACAGTATGGATGTTAAAGTACACTTTTATTTAATTTTTTAAAAAAACTTACACTTCTGTTATATTAATTTAAAAATACATCTCAAATGTTATTTAAAAACCCAAAATAATTATTTAATAAAACACATGGATATCCCAGCATTTAATAAGCAAGGAGGCCATTTGAACTAAGATTACTGATTGGGATAGAAAACAAATATAGTATACTCAACTCACAAAATATATGAGCTATACTGATAAGTCCTCTAAAGAAATCAAACCCATGGAAATAAAATAAAGATTAATGGACCTACATTTTACACAATGGCTAGGAAATATTTTGAAAAATTCATATTATATAGAGATGAGAATGAGTGTAAAAGAATGCAGTGAAACCGAAGGTGAAGAATTCCATTAAGCTGGATGAAAAATTGAGGAATCCAGAACAACGTTAATATGAATGCATTTTCAGATGATATGACTGTAAAGAATTCTGGGGCAAGGGAATGATGGAGAATATAAACCTCAGGCATGATCTCAAATTTTCTTTCATCCGTAAATTGCTAGAGTGTTGAAACAGATTGACAACATTTGATTTATATTTTAAAAATATAATGCACTGTTATATGAAGAACATGGAGAAAGAAGAGGAGTGTCACGAAGGCTAATTTCAAGTTATAGTGGAATTCATTGAATTGTTTTATTGATGAATAAAAATTTACATATTTTGCCTGTCATAAAAATGTTACTTTCCTTGCAAGAGCTGACATACTATAAACCTTTCACAAAGTAGAAGGAAAAATGCATGCTTTCCAAATTTATTATTTTACCTTTTTAGAAAAAGTTCAAGCTGATGATCACTGAATACCATTTTTTAACTGAATAAGTATGGGTGAAATATGCAAAAATTATGGACGTCTTTGAACTCAAAGGAAGTAAAGTTTATTTCATTGCTCTTAATAACACTTTTCCCTTTCTGTAGTTTTACTTTTAGGACTGTGACTAATAAAGTGCAATTTTTAGTGGTTAAGGTTTCTTACATTGTCTATGAATTCTGAGCTTAGTCATTTGCTTCACTCAAAAATATTACAAAGCTAACACAATGTTAAGGAATAGTGCCTTATTTCTGATCTTGTTGCTGTCCGCAATTAATATTAGTAGAACACAAGTAGGTTAGTCCAAGAATTAGAAACGGAGGAACAAATTCATAAGGCACTTTGTTTCTTAACAAATCATCCTAGATTAACAGAACTTTAACACCAAAAAAATCAGTTTTCTAGTCAAGCAAACTTAGATCAGCTAAGCTAAGGTGCTTACATTTGTGGACTAATAATTCACCACTCTCTCTGATGGCAATTACATGATTCTTACACAACAAAACTAAGGCACTGTATAATCCATAGGCATGATCAGGATAAGTGACTGTGTGAATAATTTCATGTAGGAGAATTCTCCAAAAGCATACTATTCCACCCTGAAGACGGAATTCTTAAGAGTTAGGAATATCACAATAAATGTATGGATCTAAAAACAAGGAGGATTATTTATTATTTCAGTCAATCTATCAAACAAAATGTCATAGCTCTAAGAAATACAAAGGAGTCAAGAAAGCACAGGACAGGGCTGGGGAGATAGCTCAGTAGAATAAGCACTTGCCCACCACCACCACCACCACAACCACTCTGCTTTGCTTTTACAGAGACTGATGGGAATCCAAAAGTACCTTTGAGTCTCAAAGAAGAATACAAAACATACCATGTACAGCTCATGTACATTTCCTTATGTTCTATGTGCAAGTTCACTAGCAATTGACAAAGCATGATTGAAGAGAAACCATAAATAAAGGATGGATCAGACACACTGGCAATAGATGCAGTGATAGTTAGAGACTGAAGTCTAAATACTGGTACTGAGAAAAACACACAGGGACTACAGTAGAACTTCAACGAAAAGAATTGTTCAGAAAACCTAGAACACTAAATATGTATTAGTAAGAGATTTTGTGCATTCATAATTGACTGAATTGAATAAAACCTGATTTATGCCAATCAGACTATGGTATTTGTTTTCCAAACACTGCATGTGAATGGGAAATTACAAGAAAATTGAATAATCAAGAAGAAAAAATTAAATATTTATAAATCTGTGTTGATAAGAGGATGCAGCTCAGGGGTACAGTGCCTACTTGGCAAGTGCGAGGCCATGTGTTCAATTTCCAGCAACATGAGCAACAGAAACCAAAACAAAACAAAACAAAGAACAGAATCTTGAAAATGGGTGTGGTGATGCACACCTGTAATTACAGTGCTGAGGAGGCTGAGACAGGAGGGTCACTATGAGTCTGAGCTGTGTAATGAGAACTTATATCAAATAAATAGATAAATAAATAAGTGATTAAAATTCTTTTTTTTTAATTTTATTTTAGGGAAGCATCTGCAGGGTGTTTGGGGTCTCACTACTAGACTGGACTCATAGTGATCATCTCTTTACAGCCTCCCAAGAGCTGGGATTACAGGTGCTCACCACTGTACCTAGTCTAAATTGCCGTCTCAGTGCACCCCGGGGATGGGGCTAGCATGGCAGGTTCTGGAATCAAGCCCCTGCACCTGTGCCTACTTGTAGTTGCTTTAATCTGCTGAGCTATTTGGCAGGCCCCCAAAGATTAAAAATTCTCTGAAAGGTATGAAAATGAAACCAATGGCAAGAATAAGTAATGAACTGTACTTTTAAAGTCATCTTCTGTACTCACAATGGACATTTTTAAGGAAATATCACCATGCATATTTGGATTGGTGGGAAACTCTAGAATAGTAACATAAATTTAGGTAATACTAGAACAAGCTTCATCAATAGAACATGGACCTTGGCACTGTATATCTCTTTAACTGTGTGATTATAAACCAACAACAGGCAACAATTTCATTCAACACAATACCTGTAATGTTTTTTAGTCCTGTCATTTGTCTAAAGTATCTGTTATCTGCCAAAAGTGATAATTATAAGAGAAGCAATCAGACATCAGTTTTTTAATAAAATTTAAATATATGATACTAATATAGTTGAGATCTGGCTTCTCTAAACATAAAACATCTTCCTATGTGATACACTTTGGACACAGCAGGACTATTCTTCTCTCGCTGTTTAAATGAGCGATATTAACATACAGCGGAGTTGTGCCTGTGGGGCCCTTGGTCAACCGTTTCTTTTTTTCCCAGAAGGTCACTTACATAACAGGTACTGCTAACAGAGGTCCTCCAGGGAAACATTACAAACTACTACACAGTAAGAGTTTCTGAGTTTCATTTCTTCTAGTAAGGGGAATATGAAGATTAACTCAGAAATGAAGCTGTCTAATAACCACATGTGTATCAAACAGAATAAATCAGAGGAAAATATCAGAGGGAATTATAAAATATTGGTATGTCTGTCACAACATTAGATTAGCAAATACATAAAATTTTGTACAGAAACCAGAAAATGGAGTGAGTCAAATAGTTTAAGTATTAATAAGATAACACTCACTTACTCAACATAGTTTTACCGATAACTTTATGTTGCCAATATAGGAAACAGTAAATTGTAGAAAAAGAAATATTCTGTCCTTGTGGATGTTACAGAATGACACATTTTCTTATTTTCCTTTGTTCAACATTATTAAGACCAGTGGTGAGCCTGTCTACCTGGATACATAAACAGGGCTGTTATCTGAGCTATTTGGCAGGCCCCCAAAAGATTAAAAAAAAAGTTCAGAGTGTTTGTGAGCTTTCTGGATTTGCATAAAAAATCATTGAATTGGCCTCTTCTTTCCAAAAGTGTTATTGTCTTAAGTTCAAATTTAGGTTTTGAAAATAATAATAAAAAATTTATTGTATGGATCTACAGTACAGAATTATGACAACAACATGGCTGATACTAAATGATATTATTATTATTTTTATGTATTTAGTACAGGATCTACAAGGTCTCACTACACAGATCAGACTCATAGTGACCCTCCTGTTTTCAGCCCATCAGTCACTGGGATTACAGGCACATGCCACCACACCGAGTCTCGGTAGCCATTTTAGTACGCCCTGGGGGCGGGGCCAGCATGGCATGCTGGGGATGGAACCTCGCGGTCCCTGCACCTGCGGAGGCAGGCGCTGTAGTCCGCTGAACTATCTGGCTGGCCCTTAAATAAAATTATTTCATTAGTCATTAGCAGCTCCATTGACATAGCACGCTGCAAAGGAAGAGCAGTTATTCTGGGTCAGTGTGCAGTCCAAACTCCAAGAAAGTCCAGAGGGACCGGGTGTTAACTGAGATCCGTCACTGTGAGTGTCCAGTATAGATGGCCCAGGCTAAGCTACTGTTGCTTTTTACTGATAGAATCAGGAAGGACAGAGAAAGCTCAGGGTGGTCTGTTTCTTGATTCACTGTAGGACAATCTAAGGGATAATTCAGATATAGGGAGGACAAGGGCTAGATCATGTGTGCTACATGTTTAAACCTACTTGGGCTTGTGTTCCCGAAGACCTTCTTTCAATCTTTCCCATGCATTCTGGGAGATTTTGGATGTGGCCCCAGAAGTCCCTTATCTCTACATAACCACCTTCTACATTCCTCTGGCCAATGCACCTACTCAACTCTATCATATAGAGGTTTTCATATTGTTCTAATTTAACCACTTCTTTTGAATATTTATTAAATATAATCAGTTAGTATTTACAGTTTTAAGAAACACAGATTTACATAAAATGTTGAATAATTCCCCATGCATTTTCACGCATGCTCTATAATCCACCATTATTCCAACTTTTGTGCATTTGAATATTTTAGATATTTCACACAAGGCAGTATGTAGTATTTGATCTTCCTTGACAGTGATTAGTATATTGCCTTGTACAGAAATTTATTCTCTTTAATGATAAATAATATATAATATGTTTATAACAAGTTTATCATTTCTAGATGATGCAGCTATTTAGCTATTATAGATTAAGCTGTAATTTATGAGGTATAAATATTTCTGTAAGATCATAATTTTAATGATTCTGTGTATTTATTCATGATATTATTGGATCATATGGTCATTCAGATGTTAACTATGTGAGGAAATTTCATGTTATAGTTCATAAAAGCTGTGTGATTTTAAATTTATACCAACATTGTACAAGTTTTCAATTTCTTAGTTGTGATTCTATAAAATTGCCTTTTCTTGCTACACTGAAATTTTGATAGGAGTTGCACTGAAAGTGAAGACATGCAATGGATATTTTAAATTAGTAATTCTACTTCATGAACACATATATATCACCCTCTGTGTTTCCTAAAATTTTATGTATCAATATAATTGAGTTTCATCTTTTAAATATTTTCCTTTTTAGCTAAATATATCTCTACATATATTATTTTTCTGGTGCTCCTTTACATGCATAGGTTTATAAATTTCTTTATCAGCTGGCTTGAGTTTAATGTAAGGAGACACGACATATTTTTATACAGTGACCTAGTACCCTTGAAATTCACTAAATCATTTTATTTTTGTCAGTGTTTTAATGAAACGTTTAGATTTTCTGCATGTAAGTTCATACCACCTGTGAACAGTAACAATTTTACTCTTTCATCCCAACTAGAATACATTTTATTTCCTTCCATTCATAATTGCTCATGCTAAGAATTACAGTACTATTTTGAATAGAAGAGTATTTATAGACATCATTCCTTGGTTCCTGATTTATGAAAAATAACTTTCAGTTTTTCCTTGAGTATTAGCTTACCCATGTTCCTATCACTGAGATAAAGTATCTGACACGTGCAACTTAAAGGAATAGTACTTTGACTTTAGGTTTCAATTCATGATTTTCTGGCTCCGAGGTAGAAACAGAATGGCAGAAAGGAACAGCAGGACAAAACATGCTCCTCCAATGGCAGGTAGAAAGAAAGACAGAATGGAGGAACCAAAAGAAAGAACACACCATTCATGGCGATGCCCCAGTGACCCACCTCCAACCACACTTCAGCTCATACCAGCGCACTCAGCTACAGAATTAGCAATGAATGAATCCAGGGATGACTATAAAATCTCAAGATTTAATATATTCCAGAAATAGAAAACACTGTGGACAATATTTTACATAAAGACTACAAAAAGGTTGATTCATTTTTGTACGCTGAACACCTCTTGTCACTCAAGAATCAATCTTCTTTTGTCATAATATGGATGGAAAAATGTCCATTTTCAAGAACCATATGTTCAGAAGGTTCGACTTTTGAAAGTTGGTTGAATGGTGAAGGTGGTGTGAATTTATTGTGGGAATTTATGTACTGCTGAGTAAATAGCTCAGTGCACTGCTGGAAAGTAGAGCCTGGTTGGAGCTTGGTGACGGGGTGTGATCTTTGAGCATGTTTGTTGTTCTTGGCTCCTCCCCTTTTCCTCTTTCTGTGCTTCCTGCCTTCTCTGAGTAGCACAGCTTCCCTGTGCTTGACTTTGCCACCCTGCTGTTTCTGACAGCAGGTCTACCATAGGCAGAGCCCACTGAATTCATGAGACATAATAAACATCTTCTGCTTTAAATTGAACTTATCAGAGACCATATTTTTGTCCCAGCAGTGGAAATGTCACTAATAAAATACTGTTTTCCAAAATGAGGCTTTTGTTGTCACTCTGCATAATGATGTGCTCTAAACCTCGGGGTCCTCTCTGTGGGAGCAACTGGCAAGTTTGGAAATGTGCCTTCCAGAAGCCTGAGAATACTGTAAGAGACTGATGGGCGATTCTTATTGGAGTTCAGAAAATCAGAATGCTGATAAAAGCGTAGGCCATGAAGTGCAGACTTGGTAGGTTGCAGTTGGGAGCAAAGACCCCACTACCTCTGTGGACAAGAAGGTACGTGTGTCACACTCTGGAACAAAATTTGACTATCTCTTGAGACACTGTGGGAGATGGAACAAGGATGGTGGACCAATTGATCTGGAGTGGACAGCCTAATGCCCAAGGGTTGGCTTCATTATTGTTGTCAAATTTAATCACGATTTATATTGAAAATTGGGGGAAATTAAGAAGAATATTTGAAAGACGATAAATTTGAAGTCAGAAAGAACCATGTGTTCAAAGGAGGTGTGCCTGTGAAAGAAACCGTGCCACTAAAAAGATGTTTATCATTCAGCTGTGTCACCATTCTTGTCTGCCTCTGTGGGGTGCTGCTGAGGAGTCCCGAGACGGAGTTGGTGGTGGTGACTGATGATCATTTAAAGATAGCTCCTCTCTCTGGTTCCGCCAAATAATTAAATAAATAAATAAATAAATAAATAAATAAATAAATAAATAAAATCAAAATAAAGATAGCTCCTCAACACTGAGATTACCCTGTACTGCAAGAAACAAATTGGTTACTAACATTTGCAATGGCTGCTTTGAATTTATAAAGCTATTCAACAGAATCACCCCTACCAAACAGGTGTTTTCTGCTGCACAGTTTACTCAAGAAAGTAAAACATGTTTAATATTTGTGACAATCGGATGTGACCAGAACTTTTTTTTTTTTTCTGCATAGGGTCTTCCTCCACAGTTTGGACTGGCTCTGTGCTCAATTCTGTAGCCCCCAGGCTGGTGCAAACTTGCAGTGATCCTCCTATCTCAACCTCCCAAGTGCTGGGATCAGAACATCTACTGTAGGAAGAGGTAAGAAACATGTACTGTAGAGTGATATTTGCACATTTTTATATACAGCAAACTTTAAAAAATATAAATAACTTTTCCCTTGAAAGTGACTATGTTAGGGCTGGCCAATGAGCTCAGCAGATTAAACTGCCTTCAAGCAGGCACTGGGCTGGGGATTCTATCCCTGGGTCTACTGTGCCAGCCCTGCCCCCAGGATGCACTGAGAGGGCAGTTGAGACTGGGAGTGGTGACATGGGCCTGTAATCTCAGCTGTTGGGAGGCTGTAAACAGGAGATCACCAGGAGCCCAATCTACTAGTGAGACCCTGAACACCCTGTAGACCCTTCCTTAGAATACAATGAAAAAGTAACTATGTTATTAAGAAATAAAACTTCTGCAATTAAGCTTAATGTATATCAGACATTTGTTGAAGATGACAATTTTTTAAATATCAAAGAGTTGTTTATAAATAGGAAATAAAAATCTTTTCATCAAAAGCAAAAAAAGGAATAAGTAAATAGACATCTTAGAATTAATAATCAGAAAGACTGCTTTTCGCAGGTGTACAAATATTTCAACCTCTCACTTGTAAAGTTGGCTTCCTGCTTTAGAAAGTCTTCTACAGCATTGTTTCTCCTTCGTTGATTTCACTCTTGCTCATCCATTCATGAAATGAACGGTCATTGTAACCATGCCCCAGGGTAACTTGCCTACTCCTCGCAATGACAGTAGTAGAGTCTGGTGACATCTATGTCATTCTGGTAATCCAGGCATGCAAGCACAGAAGCTACTACTCATGCTGCAGAGTGAGGCCTTGGAGACAAGGGGATGGGTTAAGCTATGGAAAGGAATCTAAAGCTGGCATAAAGTCGCAAAGTCACCACAGAGTCAGAGAGGACAAGGTCCTGAAACATCTGTTAAGGACAGCTTTGTGCTGTGAGATGAGCCAGCTCAAGAGAGAGGTTGTACTGATTGTAACTCATATCCAACACCTATGAACTCTGGAAGCTGAATGTGAGGCTACTTGACCTACTGCTTATGTTTTTTCAAAGATGTGATTATTTTCTATCTCACTTTCTTCCATTTGGGATGGAACACTTACTCTGTAACATTGTAGGTTGGGATTATATAACTTGTTTTATTCATTTACTTACTATTTTTATAAAGGCTCAGAGATAAGTGTTTTCCTTTAGTGTTAGAAAAGACAGGAAGTTTTGAAAAATTCTGGAATTGTTGAGATTTGGGAGAAGGGATTATTGCTTTGTTGGTTATATATGATAGTTGAATCATTTTATGTGAAATTATTGCAATAGCAATGCATTATTTGAAGGATAAAAATGGTTAGAAAACATTGATTTCACTGTCCAATTGGCAAAACATGAGCTGAAGCCATTAGGGTAGTCAAAGTGATTCACAGAGAAGTGATGTAGGGGATTGGTGAAACAATGTGCTGGTGTATCTGGTAGTCATGGAGACAGGACCTTCATTATTATCAAGGATGCATGAGCCCTTGATCTTTGGTGGGTTGTCCTGCTTTGCTTTCTGGTCAGCAAGAACACAGGTCACTGCCTTCCTGTCTTGCAAGGACTTTTCTTCACTGGAGTCAATCTATCCCAGACTAAATTCTCTGAAACTCTGAGCCCATTTAAGCCTACCCTCTTCTGAACTCTGAGTGTTGCACATCATGCACTGGCCAAGGGAAAAATGACCAATGTTTAATACATTCTCTAAATGTCCTCTCAAATTCACCTGACAAGGATTTCATTGATGCAGAAGTCTCCATTTCTTAGGTTGTTTTGCAGTTCTTTTCTGGTGGTAATTCTGTCTGCATTTGAGATCAGCCTAAGCCCGGCTTCATTAAATGAGTTTGGAAGAGTATCTGAATCTTTAGTATTTTGGAAGAAGTTAATTATAATCTCATCAATTCTTTTTAAATTATTTGATATAATTCAAGGTTATAATCATCTGGAATTTTCTTTGTCCAACATTATTTACTCAAACTCTGTAATAGTTTTAACACTATGTATCTTTTGTATTTATAATCAGTTTTGATAGGGTACCCGTTTCAGGACTTTACTTATTTCTTTTAGGTATTTAGAATAATTAGTATATAAATGTATTTAGCAATTTTTTAAAGCTCATCATTTTGGTCATTGATTTAATATATCTTGCATTTTTTGTTCTATTTTATTCAAATTTTTATTCTTTTGTTGTTGTTCAGCCAAATATTTGATAATTCTGTTTACCTTTTAAAAATAAACTTTAATTTTGTTGATTTATTCTAATATTTTTAATATATAATTTATTGGTATTGCAATCTTTACAACTTTACAACTCTTAATTTAGGATTATATTTTCCTTCTTTCCTAATTTTCTTTATTAATCTTTTTTGCAGAACTGGGGATTGAACTCAGGCCCTTGCGCTTGCCACTGAGCCATCTCCCCGGCCCCTCTAATTTTCTTAATATGTAAATTTAAGTAAAATAGTTGAGACAGTTTAGTACAGGCATTTATTAGCATCAACTTTAATGTATCCCATAACATTTAGGCCTGTTATTATTTTTAATTTTGGTTGAGCTAAGATTAATAATGTAAATATAACATAGAAAGTTGGGCAAGATGGCACAAGTCTGTTATCTCAGCACTCGGGAGGTTGAAACATGAGGATCCTGTGGGTTTGGAACCAGCCTTGGATAAAAAGTGAACTTAAGGTCAGCCTGAACTGTATAACGAGACCTTGTCTCAAAAAGACTAAATAAATAAATGATTGCTTAGATATTTCTACTTTTTTATTTAATCTTTGATTGATTGTCCATATTGGTGAATATTTTTCTTACATTTGTTAATTTTTAGGTTTCTTGCTAGCAATTTCTCTTTCTTTCTTTCTTTCTTTCTTTCTTTCTTTCTTTCTTTCTTTCTTTCTTTCTTTCTTTCTTTCTTTTTCTCTTTCTTTCTTTCTTTCGTGTTCAGTACAGAATCTACAGAGTTCTCTACACAGATCAGACTCATAATGATCCTCCTGTTTTCAGTTCCCCAGACACTGGGATTACAGGCACACACCACCATGCCCAGTCTGAATCACTGTCTCAGGGCCAGCAGTGCATGTCAGGGATTAGACCCCAGCTGCTGCGCTCTGCCTAAGCAGGCACCTTAGTTCATTGAACTATCTGGCTGGCCTGGACATTTCTAATGTTTTATAAATTTCATCATGAATGTTATCTTTTGAAAATTTTGAGCCTTTTCTTTATATTGTGTGATCCATTTTTTTGAATGTAAAATAAAAGATTCTTTATTAACTTAAAACATAAACTTCTTCAAAATAATAACAGCAATAATATATCTGATTATTATATGTCTGTATATAATATTTATATTTATATATGCTTCTATGTAAATTAAGTGTGAGCTCACCTAGCAAGAATTAGGCATGTTCTGTTATTATAGGACACTTAACTTGCACTCCCCATGAGATAAGAATAGTCTCCACTTATTCATGGGGAAAATGTTACAAGACCCTTAACAGATGCTTAAAACACACGTAATACCAAACCCTATTTACACTGTTTTTTTCCTATACAAACCGTGGTACCTCAGTTCACAAACTTGTTCTATGATTTTGGAAAAATATTTGTGTGCATGCAGAAAATATGACCATGGTCACATTTCACTCAATGTAGAGATTGCAAACAAAAACAAAATTTTGTCAAACACTTCTGTTTGTGATGCATTTTGGACAATGTTTTATATTTCTTTGATCAGAATATCATTTTGAGTGTCATGTCTGAGTGACTTTAAGATCCATTCAGTCTTAAACATTGCTCAGTACCTCAATTTCTTGTTTAATTTTTTTTTTTCTTTGAAGTACCAGAGATTGAACTCAGGACTCTGTGCTTGCCAGGCAGGCTTTTCTTCTAGTGAGCTATCTCCCTGACCCTTTTTTATTTAAAAAAAAATTATTTATTCTTTTTGCATCATTACTGAGACTAGGGTGATATAATCTTTTTTTTTTTTTTCTATCTGTTACCCATTTTAGCTCTATCATCACATTAAAGTTGGAGATTTGTTATTTATTTGTGGTAATTAATCCTTTTAGCATCGTATAATATCATCTTATTCCTTGTGATATTCATTGACCTAAAGTGTGTTTTGTGTAGTATAGTTCGGGCCAACCCTATTCCATTTAGTAATGATTTTTTTTTTTAATTTTAGGGAAGGGTCTACAGGGTGTTCTGGGTCTCACTACTAGATCGGAATCATAGTGATCTGCCTGTTTACAGCCTCCTAAGAGCTGGGATTACAGGCCATCACCACCACGCTCAGTCTGAATTGCTAACTCAGTGCGCCCTGGGGATGGGGGCAGCACAGCAGGCACAGGGATTAAACCCCAGACCCTGCACCTGCTTACAGATGATTTAATCTGCTGCGCTATTTGATCAGCCCCTAATAATAATTTGTATAGAAAAACTTTTTCCATTAGTTCACATTTGTCCTGTTTATGATCTTTTGTACCATTTAATCAATTTAATCATCCTGTCTTCAATATGGGAATTTAATTCATTTACAAATGTGCTAATTATTAATAGCAAAGCACATACTGTTGTTGAATTGTTTTCTGCGAATTATTTAACTTTTATGTCCCATATTTATTCTTTTCTACTTTATTTGTTTCATATAAAATAAAAAATGTATTGTGTTCATAACTTTGGTATAATTGATGACATAGAGAGCAGTAAAGATTGTTGTGTACAGCAATTAACCACTAAGAAGAATATATGCAGTGTATTATTTGTTGAAACTGTCCTTCCGATTTGATTTGAAACTGTCTCATTGCTATCTCTTTGTCAATAAAACTTTGAAAAAAAAAAAGATTGTTGTGTATGTAACAAATGTACACATCAAAAAGTCACATTGAATTAAAAAAACAAAATGAGGGATCAAAAACAGTGGTCTGAAACCTACTCAAGATTTTACAATTTAACAATAACAGTAAGTGTGAAATTTCAGACCACAGCAGTGTTGAAAACAAAGGCATGATAAATACAAGAGCACATAATTTCACATTGAAAACAGTGAAAGCCACATGATCAAAATCCAAGCCTAAACATTAAAACTTAAAATGAAAAAAAATCAAAATCAAGAGGCAAGTTCAATGCAGAGAAAGTTTTGAATTAATACTGTTTAGAGAAGATATCATGTCTGCATCTTGTACTATGACTACTACAAAGACAACACAATGCAATGTATTGATTATTGTAACTGTCCTACTAACCTGTTTTGAAACTGTCTTATTGTTACTTCTTCCTCAGTAAAATTAATGTAAAAAAGTAAAAAAAAAATCAAGAAGCAGACAGGAGGCCAAATGAAGATCTATCAATTAAATATCTATTTTTTTAATGCAGAGCCAGGGATTGAACTCAGGTCCTTGCACTTGCCAGGGAAGCACTTATTCCACTGAGCCATCTCCCCAGCCCTAAATACCTATTTTAAAGAGATGTCTGGAACATAACACCAAAAGTGATATCTACCAATAAGATTTCTTAGTATTCTTATATACTTGTCTAAAATTAGAGGAGAATTTATCATTTGACAATGGAAATGTGAATTAATGATTTTTCTTTAAGCTAATTACAGAATTTAAGAACAATGTACCCATGTTCATTTTATAGACATATTCCAAAGTGAAGATGTATAGTATAGAATAGCTTTTCTTTTTTACAACATGATTTCTCTAATTTCCCCACATTCAAATTGATAAGGATTTTGGCAGCATCTACAGTGAATTTTAATCTTGCAGAAAATTTATTTCTAAGTGAATAAGCCATAAAGCCAGGACAAAGCATTACTTATGATTCATGAAAAGAATTGTATTCCTGGTGTACAAATCATAGAAGTATTGAAATTTCTAGCTGGACAAAACTTTGGACATAAACCAATCAATTGATAGATGATGTCTTGTACAGCATATCATTGAGTTTTCCTTCCTAATCCACTGTGCCAGTCTATTTCTTTTGATTGGTGAATTGAGTCCTTTACATTGATGGTTATAATTGACATGTACTGACTTATGTTTGATATGCTATTTACCTGTTGTTGTATACCTCTTTTTCTCCTGTGTTTAATTGTTTGCCCTATTTGGTGGGTTCGTTCCATTCTCATTCATGGAGTTGTGGTCATTGATTCTACTCTAGAATATCATTTAGTAGCCTGTGTAGGCTTGGCTTTGCCATCATGAAATTCTTTAGTTGTTCTTTGTCATGGAAGTATTTCACTTCTCCATTAACCTTGAAAGTGAGTCTTGCAGGGAATATAAGTCTGGGTTAGAATTTGTTTCCTTGTAAGACTTGTAGACTTTGCTCCATGCTCTTCTTGACTTGATGGTTTGTGAAGAGAAATCTGCCATTATTCTAATGGGTTTTCCTTGAAATGTGATCTGTTTCTTTTCTCTAGCAGCTTTTATTTGAATGCTGAATTTCTAGGATCTTGATTATTATATGTCTTGGTGTCGTTTTAATTGGGTTGATGTTATTTGGAGTACTATATGCTTCGGTTAACTGTATGACAGACTGTTTCCCCATATTTGGGAAGTTTTCTGCTATTACTTCTGTCCATATTCTTTTTATATCATTTATACTGACCTTTTCTTTCTCATTGATGCCTATTCATCTTATGTTGCTCAACTTTGCATCATCCTGCAGGTGTTGAATTATTTTTTTCCTACATCCTAGTTGTTTTTAAGAGATTTTTTATTACCTTTTCACTAGCTACAATGGTGTCTTCAAGGTCTGAAATTCTATCTTCACTTTCATTCAAATGGTTTTGGCAGCTTGTAAATGAAGTTTTAATTTCATGTACATCTTTTTAAATCTGCTTCACACATTCTATTCCTTCCTCTATTGCTCATTCAAGGATTCTATCATTTTTCTATTCTCCAATTTTTTTATCAGTGTCTTCTTTAGAAGCACTTAATAATTATTTTATTATAGCTTTCATTTCTTCTTTTACTTCAGAAATTATTTCCGATTTGGTTTCTCTACACATTTCTGCAGTTGTTTCTTTACTTCAGATGGTATTATTTCAGAGATTTCAGGTGTGTGATTTCTAATTTCTTCTATGTTATTGTCTCCTGCATTTGTTCAGGGTGGGCTTGGGACCTGAAAATGCCTTTTGCTCCTTCTCCTTGTCATTTTGTGTAGCACTGTCCTCTGACCTTTGGCATAGAGCTTTGGTAGAGTTATTACCTTATCACCAGGTCCAGATCTCCCAAGTTCAAACTTGTCTAGGTAGGTGTGGCTTGGGTCTGGCTGCTGTGCTCAACTTCTTCCTGATACAGCCCTTGGAAGTGAACTTGCTGTGCCACTCTGGCAAGATGTTCTACTACTGGATTAGCCATGTGAGTCTTGCTTCCGGCCTCTCTATAGGGAGTTCTGCTACACGGCTCCACACTGGGCCTGTCTTATGAAGGAAGTTCCACACATACGCCTGTACTACACACTCCCTAGAATGAGTATCTGGAGGGCCTCTGGGGGACCCACTCACATGCTGGGACTGGAGCTAGCTGGAATGAGGATCCAGAAGGCCCTGGGTTGTCCCACTGCCATATTTCCTCTTTTTCTATCTTCTTATTTGTGATTTCAAACAGTTATATACCTTTCTTATTTTCATTTTTTTTGTGTATCTTTAGATACCTTTTGTAATTATCATGTGTTAAAATATCTTATGATACAAATCTATTTCAGCAGATAATAGCCAATCAACACTGCACACTTTCCTCTCCCACACACATAGCTGTAAGGTCGTACTTTTCTTTCTTCCCCACAGCAACCTTTTATGCATCTCATTTTTAGTACCTGTACATTTTTGTCTTTTAATTATACACTAGAAAGAAAAATTTACTTACTATAATAGAATTCTGCAACTCTCTGAATATTTCCTTCCCAACTTATTTCTTGCTCCTTAATGTTTTCTTGTTGCTATTCAGCCTGCTTTTCTCTTACTTTGGAAAACTTCTTTATTGCTATGCAGGGACCATATTTCACCATTTCTTCAATTTTCTTTGTATTCTTGTTAGCATTTACTCACTGGAGATAGCAAAACAAACACCAGCACCCCAAACCTACCTTTCCTCCTCTGCGCACCTTAGCTCTACGTCTGGAGATGGCACGGAACATCAGCCCAGCCCCAGACTTCGTGCCTCTCTCAAGTCTCTGCTTCTGCGCATTCTCTGCAATCGCGCCTGTAAATTCCAAGTGATGCGCTGCTTCGTTTCTGCCAGCTTGTAGTCTCTTGCTCCCGTTTCTGTCTGCCTGGTGTACCAAGTGCTTGGTACAGCAGCAGCTTCTAGGAGGCTTTTAGTTTTGTTTATTTTGTTGTTGTTGAAGTTTTTTTATTTGGTTCACTGGACCCCTGGGGATCCACTTTTCATGGGAATCTATTTGCAGTCTGAGATAGGTAAGACTTAAGTCAGTCCCTTGGGAAGTCATCTAAAACCCTGCACATTTGTCGAATGTGTCAATCTATTTCCTCCCCAGAGACCTCATCCTGTTGCTGGGATTTTTCCTGATGGGGCCAAGCTGAACTGCTAGGCACGTGTGCACTCGGCCATATTTTTGCCTTTGCTTTCAGCATTCCCCCAGGTATTGAGAGTATGCCTCAACTTGCTCATGCTTAGAAACACATCAGAAAGAAGTCTGTTCCTTGGGCACTTTCTTGAAAATTTGGGGTTTTTCATAAATCTTCCAAAACATTCTGTCCCGCGCACTGATAATTTGCTCAGGGCAGAATTTTCTCCCAGTTGTTACTGTGCTAGGAGATAGATCAGAGATAAAGATGCATGCTAATTCTAGTTGTTACATTTCACATGTCTCCAGCCCTTTGGGCTATGACTGAATCCATCAGCAGCACAATATATAGGAGCGGCTATTCCTTAGGACAACCCTGAAAATGCAAAGCACATACGGCCTCAACTCTCCCTCTAGCAAAGTGCTTGGCTATGTGGGTTTCTGCCAGCTAGCTCTGTCCTGGGCCAGGGGAAAGGGCATTGGGAAATCACCATCTTTGCTTTCAGCAGCTCCAGTGTAGGGTCTTCTGTTGTCAGTGTTTTGATTCAGGTAAGATGAGTCCACTGAGGCAACCTGTACAAGGTCAAAATGCTTGACTTATGTTCCAAAATTTCTTTCCTTCATCACAGAGCACCTTTGATATGGAGGCTTTCTCCTACCTTATGTTGTGTGTGGGAGAATGCTTACATGCAATGTTAATTCTTCCTACCAGCTTTGGTGCCATGCTTGCTCTGCCCATGCCTGGTGCAGAAGCCTCTGAATTGGCTTCTGTATTTCTACCGGGCAATTGTTTTCTTGTATTATTTAACTGGTGTGTCTTACTGAGAAAGGTGTCTAGATTCCGGCAAGCCTTTTTTTTTTTTTTTTTCTTTTCCTGAACAAACTTGTTTTTAAGGTCCAGTTTTGATTTGTGACATTTAGATTTTTTGACATAGTTTAATTCTTAAATTATGTTTTTATTACCTAATTGAATACTTTCAATAAATGGAAAATACCAAGTGAATGGTGACAGTTATTCTGAGATCAGTAAAGTAATAAAGTAATCTGTTGTCATGCTCAGATTTATTTTCCAGTGTTAGCTGAGGAAAATAAGATTACCCTAGCTGTAGCTATAGAGCCAAGAAACAGAAAGAAAACAAAAAAATTATTTTAAGAGACAGCATTGATAGCAGAATTGTAGTTCAGTATCCTTGAAACAACACTATAAATAATAAATTTTCTGACATAATAATTTGCTATTATTTCATAAAAGTCAACTTGATTAAGAATGTATTTTCCATGTATCTGAAGGTGGATTACACAGAATTTTTAAATTTCTACCAAATATTATTTTAAAAACAATAAATTAAAATTAAAATTGAGATTCCATCTCTCCTCAGAAAGAATGGCTACTATCAAGAAGTTAACCAACAACTGCTAGAAAGGCTGTAGGGAAAAGGAACACTTCTTCCCTGTTGGTGTGCATGCAGAACAGTACACCCAATATGAAAATCAGTGTGGAGATTCATCAAAAAGCTAAGATAAAGGGTCCGCCAGATAGCTCAGGGGATTAAATCCCCTGCTTAGGTAGATGCAGGGACCAACGTTCAATCTCTGGCTTGCCCTGCTGGCCCCATCCCTGTCGCGCACGACCTCGCCAGCAAGGACAATGCAACACACAGCTCTTCCTTCAGCGGTTTATTCAGGCTCCTAACAGTAAGTTTCTTATGCTCTCTCTCTCCTTTTTCCTCGAGCCCTCGGCCTATATATGATTCCGAGCCCAATCCCAGTGCGCCACGTGGGGATCGCCCATGGGTCCAGCCTATGCAGAAGCAAATCATGACAGCAGCCCTGGCCATATAAGGAGTTGTTGTGCACAGAGAGCGCTCACCCACGGGGGGTGGAAGACGGAAACCAGCACCATCCTGTAGGCGCGGTCCTTCGCAGCTCTCCACACATCCCCAGTGTGGCCATTGATCCTGGATGTGGTGGCATGAGCTCGGAATGCTGAAAGCAGGAGAATCACCACAAGTCAAATCTGCGTAGTGGAACACTGTAGACCGTGTAGACCTGCACTAAATTAAAAAAAAAAAAAAAGCTAGGACTGGAGATCCCATTGAACCCAGCTTTTCCCCTCCTGGGTATTTTTTAATAAGAACGGAAAACAACATACCACAGCAGTACATGTGCACCTATGTTTGTAGTAGCATAATGTGTCATAGCTAAATCTTGGAAACAACCCAAAAAGGGTCCAACAACTGCAGAAATGCAATAAGAAAGATGTGGCATTTTTATACAATGGAGTATTATTCAGCTATAAAAAGATAAACTTGAGGTTCTATAGGTAAATAGATGCAACTAAAGACCATACTCATAAGTGAAATAAATTAGATTCATATATTAAAACATTATATTATCTCCCTAGTATAAGGACCTGGAAGAGTAAATAAAATCCAAGTGTACAGTAGATATTGTGAAAGAGAAAGAAATTGCTTAAAAGGAAAGAACTGGAATGAGGAAAAGGAGATAAGAAAGAGGAAAAGTTGAGGTCCATAAATACACAAGATAGCTAAGGTAATTGTACTGCTAGATGCTATAGAATTATTGAAAGGAACAGTTAATGTTTAATTTTTTGACCAATTTTACATGCTTGTATCTGCTAATCTGAACAACTATTTTGAAGACAACAATATGCAATATAGCAAGCATTTGTTGAATTACTATCATCTTACACTAATAGAAATGTACTTAGATTTTTAAAAATTTATGCACATTTTAATGAGGTGAAAAAAACTTCCATTAAGTAAATGATTAAAGAAGGGGAATTGGAAGACATATGACATTTTATGAGGAAGAATTAATGACAAGACATTAATATTATTATTATATTCATATAATTATCATTGTTTTTTGAAATTCTGTATTGTTTCTAATTTTTCTATTTTTATTTCTTTTTAAAAAGAGAAATTTGGGGCCGGGCAAATAGCTAAGCAGATTAAAGCACTTGTAAGCAGGCACAGGGACTGAGGGATTCAATCCTCAGGCCAGCTGTGCCAGTTCCACCCCTGGCCTGTGCTGAGACAGCAATTGAGAATGGGTGTGGTGGTGTGATCCTTTAATCTCAGCTCTTGGGAGGCTATGAACAGGCAGATTACTATGAGTCCAATCTAGTAGTGAGACCCTGAAAACCTTGTAGACCCTTCCCTAAAATAATAGATAAATAAATAAAAATAGAAATTTGTTTTAAACATTTTATTAATATTATTTTTGTTAATTGTGAATAAATTCTTGCTAGCACTCATGTTAAGCATCTACTAAATTGGGCCCTGGAGATGGCTCAGTAGAATAAGTGCTTCCCTGGCAAGATCAAGGGTGTGAGTTCAATCCCAGGTTCCACCAAAAAAAAAAAAAAAAGCATATACTAAATCACATGACAGAGGCTGGTGAGATGGCTCAGTGGTCTAAAGCATGTACTTAGAACAAGCTAAGCTAAGCAAAGCACAGGGACCGCAGTACAATCCCCCAGCACCACATGCCAGCCAGCCCCGCCCCCTGGTGGGCTAAGCTGGCCACACACACAAAATAAATAAATAAATAGATAAATAAAAACAAATAAATAATTTTTTTAAAAAATCACATGGCACATTTAGTAAAGATTTAAAAATGCCTAATCATACGATTAAATTCCTGCAGAATAAAAGAAACTCACATTTTAAAGTTTATTTATTAAAAAGACTATCACTTCTTTCTTTTGTGAAGTGGCAAGATTTTAAAGAAAAATTCATAGTAATTTTGAAATTTAAAAGCACGGTTGTTGTCTAGTAAGTTTTGAAAATGTAATAAAAGGAAATTAAGTTTTATTAGAGCAAATAAATACATAAACTTAATTTTTCATCTGCCAATATATTCATCTCTCCAGAGGTAAAGAATTTCTTTGTCTGTTTTATACTGAACAATGGTTTTAGCCTCCCCTGGCAACACATGACACAACACCTCTCTCCTTTTCAAAATCAGTCGCAACCCTAAAATAAACGCTCACTTAATGGCTTCTTACTTCAGCAAACATTGTGTTTCTAATGCATATGTTGCAAAATATGTTAAGTTTTATCATTTGCACTATCTTTATTCAAAGGATTATGTAGGTCAGCAATGGAAGTCCTTTGTGTAATCTGCAGTGCAGAAGGGCATTATTTTATTTCTATTTTTAATACCTTTATTTTAAAATGTCCATTTTTAAGGAAATTTTTATTGTTAAATGGCAACCAATGAAAGTTCTCTACCCCTGTTCTCAGTATCAAAGTTCTTATAGGTATGGTAATTCTCCTATTTAGCTGTTCCTTAAAATCTCTTTGGTTAAAAAAAAAAAAACATGGAAACAAATGTCTTATCTAATGTCATTCCCTGAGTTACTTTACAATAATATGCACAATAAAGCAGTTTGCTTACCAAGCCATGAAAACTGCTGTTCAGCTAGAAATACAAATGTTCTCCTTGATTGAGTTTTAATGAAGATAGATATATACATCTGTGGAAACATGGAGAGAAAGAGAGAGGAGGAAAATCGGAACCGAGTGCAAGTGAGTGCATTTCTGATCAAGCAGTAGGCTTTGTCTGAAAGGAGTTTGAATGTCAGTGAAACGCTAGCCTTGTAGGGCAGCTTTTTCTAGCAGTCTAATTTTCTATCTTGTTTTCAGCACACTATAATGCATTCAAATGAAACACCTTTTCCCCCCTTATTTTTCTGTTCTAATTATAACAGCCTTCCTCAGAAATGAATATCACTGCTACATTCCATGGAATTGCCTTGTGTTTTAAAGTGTATTTGCACCCTTGTTCATTCCATCTTCTTTGACTTAAAGAAGTATAGCTGCTCTTTACTCTTCACAGATGCCTGCATTCCACTGATTATGAATAGATACATTTATTTTCAGGGCTTCTTCAGTATGGAAAATTCACCTGCTACTCAGTCCTTCTATTTTATTTTTGACAATGAATATTGTATGTAAGACTTTCCCGCCTGAGCCTAATCTCCAACCACTTTAATTTCTTAGTTTTGAAACAGGGTCTCTCTAGACTTGGATTACTGATCTTCCTGCTGGGCTCACAGAGCTGCACTCACAGGTGTAAACCAGCATGCCTGGATTTCCTCTGTTCTTTTAAAAATGAAGAATTGCATTGAGAATATTGTGCAATGCTACCAGCCAAATGGAAATTATTTTAATACCTGACTCAGGCAAAGATACTTGCACATGAGTACGCACATGTATTTAACCTCCTTAGGTCATGTTGGAGTTATCTTTGTTTAGCCAAAAATGCTGCCAAATACCACCATCACTTTCATTAATAGTCCTGAAGAGTAAACAAAACAAAGCAATTTAATCCTTAGACCTGATTCCTATAATCTTTACCATTTGTGACTTTTTCTCTTGATAATCTGATTTCTTCTCTGCAGTTCACTGAGGCTGTAAACTACATATGAAGCAGAAGAACAAAGTGATCAAAATATAGAATATTGAAAAGGTTGAAGCAGTAAAGAAGCTTTCCCAAGATATGTGAGACATTGAGATTTTGATATTTTATGGTTGTGCAGAGATTGTATTAAGGAAAATGGCACAAATTGTTCTTTTTAATAAAAGATTCATGAAAACTAATAGTAGGAAGCATATTTTAGTCTATACTACACAATAACATTTTTCATAGTTTTAAGTTAGACTTTTATTTAAGCGTACCTAAATTAGATATCCATGTATCTAATGCACAATATTAAATTGACATATTTCTATGTGTTTTAACCTTTAATGTAGTTGACTAGTAACACATACTACAGCACACATATAGTAGTATGTCAATATAATGTTGCTTATGTTGAAATAATAAGATTTTTTATAACATTGAGAGCTACAGATTTAAATATACCTGATGTAGAGTTCAAAGAGTGACAGTCTTTTCTGCACATTTGTGTTGAATCTTCCCTTCACTTATTATTTCAGCTACATCCTCTTAGTCTACGATCTGTCTCATTATAGCAGAGGTTAGATGATACTTTTAAGAGCTGTCAACTTAAAGACTTTTGATGAATGTGGTATAATGCACAGAGGACTTTGTCTACTTGATTTTATCCCAAGAAGAAATGGCAATATTAACACAAACTTTCATCACAAGGAAAATCTAAGTTGCACATGATTTCATTCATAAGCATTATTTTGACAGCCGAGTTAGTGCAAGGTGTTGCTCCAACCAGCTATTCCCACAGTGTGAAACTTCTGAAAATTTAAAGGCTCATAAGAAAAAAGAAAAATCTGCATGACTCAGATGGTATCTGTTTGCTTTTATAGCTTTCAGTATCTCAGAAGTGGGATCAAGATAGGTGATCTCTGTCGTGTTCTATTAATTCCTTAAGCTGGTCTTATTCACTGGTTCATTATACATTTTCTCCCATGTGACTGCAAAGATGGGTTGAGGCACGTTGTGGCAAGGGTAGCAGCTCAGTCACTGATTTTTACAACACTTGCCACAGGAAGCAAACAACTTTTCTCAATAAGTTTAAAGCAAATTAATAATAATAGTAATAATAATAATAATAATAATAATAATAATGTGGATTTATATTGTGGATTTTTCAAGTTGTTTTCAAATGTGCATACCTCTTCATTTATACTTTTAGCAATGCTTAATGTAAAATGCTGCTACATATATTAATATATAATTTTATTAATTTTATTGAGAAATAAATAGCAATGAGAAAGTTTCAAAACTGATCAGTAGGACAGTATCAATAACTAACACATTGCATATTGTTGTCTTCATAGTGGTTATTCATAGTACAAGATGCAGACATGATATCCTGTCCATAATTTGTTGACATCATGATTGATAACAGGCATACACGTCTTTTTTTCTGTTTAAATGGATCTAAATTTTAAAGAATATCTTCCTTGAGGTGTTCCTAGAGTTTTAAGAAAGCTCTATGAGTGTTAAGACTGTCAAGAGGTTTACTTAGACTTTTAAAAGATTTATGTATGTTTTAATGTTGTTACATAAAAACTTTCATTCAGTAATCATTAAAGAAAGGAAATAGGGAGAACTGTGGTATTTTCCACCAAGAAGAATTAAGTGTATTTTCCTTCATAGGTCTTAATACATACATGTGGATTTCAGGATGCTTTTAATGGACCAGTGACAACTTCCTGGTACTGAGCACTACTGCATTATGTGTGAATGTAAAAATACCATTTCTTCACATGTCTGTGTCAACATATGCAAAAGGATGATAGATGCTAATTAGCAGGAAAGAATGCAAAGTATGTTCCTATATTTAATGTGATTGTCAAAGATCATTAGGAAAAATAACATGGCTTGCTATCTAAAGTGGAAGACCGTAACCAACTTGGAAAACAGTGAGTTTATTGGGAAATATTTCCTTTGTTTCCACAAAGGGTCTCAAGGTTGTATAGAAAACAAGAATTTATTCAAAATTATAATGATAAATGTTGTAAGACAAAATTTTAGAAAAAATACAATTTATATAGTAGTTGTAAATATATGTGTCAAGATGGGTACAAAGGAGATTAAAAAGCATATAAAGGACCAGGGAGAGAGTTCAACAGCTTAAGTGCCTGCCTGGCAAGTGCAAGGTCCAGAGTTTGATCCCTGATAATGAATTAAAAAAAACAAAACAAAAAAAACCCCACAAAAACCAAAAACCAAAAAACAATGCATATAGAGTTGGTAATAATCACATGTTTACATCTGATTCTCAGATTATGGTGGTCTCAGACTCTGTGTAAACTTCTTGGCATCCTTCCTACCTATCACTTTTTTGGTAGTGGGAATAGACCTGAAGACTTTGTGCTTGCCAGGCAGGTGCTTATGCCACTGAGCAATCTTGCCACCCCATTACCTGTCATTTAAGAAAAATAAATATTTCTTTAAAACAATGTATTATGTATGTAGTATGTCAGACACAAACAGGTATTGTAAGAATGGAATTATATTCAGAAATAAACTGGAGTATCAGCCACGATAAGAATGAGTTTGAATGATTAGCTAGAAACCTGATAATTTAGAAAACATAAAATCAATGAAAAGGTAATAAAACTTCAGTGATAGAATTGTATACCTTTCTAATGTCCAACAGAGTGTAATCATAAATTGAGGAACTATAGGCTACAAATATAACTGATATTGCATTAAGTCCTTTAAAACATTGTGCTTGAATTCAAGGGACTTGGCTGCCCCTGCCACCTTGACTTATTTCCTCTATTCACAGTGCGATGTCACTGGAGTAACATTTCATATCTGGGACTCTGTGGTTATATTTGTGCAAGGCACAAATTTTCCAGATTGCAATCAAGGATTTCTCCTTGGACATGACACCATCTCTGAGAACACTAGTCACCGTCACAATGTTACTGCTGTGTTCTCCAAGGACACTTCCATGAAAGAAGAACAAACGATGTCTTCACATCTGGAGAAAATTTATCATTGCTGCAGTATTGATACACGGTCACATCTCCTGAGAGAAGCTCTGACATGCTAGTCATAGCAATTCTTTTAGGTGTCAAAATGAAGAAATTAGGGTTTATTCAAGACCACAGTGGTAGCAAGGGTTGGACCCAGGACTTGGGCCCAGCTGAAATGGAGCTGGAGCCTGTGCAGGGTGACACTTCACAGGAATTGTGCTTGTCAAGTCTGCTCTGCTCTCTAGGTGCATGCTGAGAGGGCTGGTGAGATCTGTCTGCTGGCACTGAGCTACATGCTCTGCCCATGGGAGCACATACCCCAGTCTTGTAAGCCGCCGTACACTGCCACAGTAATACTCTCTGTGGTCAATAACTTTAGTCACATAAAACATCTCTTCATTTGCTTTTCATTTGCAGTGATTGTTCTTCAAATGGCATCATATAATGGCAACTAAGCAGATAGCTAACATGTGAAACATGTACTGTGCTCTCTTCAAAATTCACGTGATCTGTTTTGCATTTCCCAGAAAATCTCTGTGTTTTCCTGGAAGTTCATTCTCATTCACATAGGTGTGAATGTTAGAGTAAACTAAACATATGTTCAAGTATACTGTACAAAAATTAATAAAGCACTGGAAAATATACTGTAATGTTAAATATAGTATTTATATTAGTTTATTTATGTATTTATTTATTATATTTGTATTTTAGGAAAGGGTCTACAGGGTGTTCAGGGTCTCACTATAAGATCCTACTTGTAGTGAACAGTCTGTTAAGAGCCTCCCAAGAGCTGGGATTACAGGGGCGCTACACTGTGCCCCATCTCAATTGCTGTCTAAGGGCATCCCAGGGGCGGGGGCAACACGGCCAATATATTAGTTTATGCATGAGTTGCTGCACATGGGATATCAGCATTGGACTCATTTTTTGCTTCTCATTATCTTTAATGTTCTTAATAGACAAATAAAGTAATTGCTATTCCTGTACCCAAAATTTGATAAAAATGAAAGATAGATAGATAGATAGACATAGATATATATAATCATTGAACAACCTTTTCTCTATCATCCATAATCTCCCTTTGTTCTGTTAATCACTGTTATCACTTTTTCAGATTCCATATATAACCAAAAATGATTTTGAATGAACACAACATGAAAAATAATAAAAATTTAAAGTGATTGATATATTAACTCATATAATATGCTCATTATCCACTCTATACAACCCTCAAAGCATAACATTTTACCTCGTAACACAATGAAAAAATTTATCTGAAAATAAAACAAAACATATTTCCTATTATCAGCCATCTAAAATTTAGCCATATATTTTAGATTTTCATATATGGAAGTGAAGGATATACTACATGTTCTTGTTAATGCATGAGTAAAAATATCAGAAAAATAAATAATTTAAACTCATAAATCATCTATAATGTTTAGTTAAATTTTAACAGAATTCCTCTTTTGTATATAACCTTCTTTTAGAAAACATTTGTACTTATCATACTGATTTTATTGTTTTATTCATGGAAATCATTTCATGTTTCTTGTGGTTTTAGTGCTGTGACTGATAGCTGTTCAACTTGAATGGAATGTGTTTTTGAAACATACTCCCTGATAGTTCTAGTAATCTAAAATTGGAGGAATGTTCACATTTATGTAATTTTCACTTGGAAGGTGAGGCTACCACTTGAAGAACTCAACACAGATGAGTAATCTTCATACAAACTGTCTAGACTTCAAGAAAAGTCTGCTAGGGGTGTGTGTGTGTGTGTGTGCGTGTGTGTGTGTGTGTGTTTATTTGGGAATAGACTATGTAACTTTGAAAAAAGGCAAGTCATGTTTGGAATTCACCTTGTATAGGCCAGTCACTTGGCAACATGAGAATTTAAAGTCAAAACCCTACTTTGGGGAAAAAAAAAAAAAAAAATCTTCCTGTTTCTTTTAGTGTTTCGGATTAGCTTGCCCCACTTACTGAAAAATGAGAGAAGTTGCAGTCATTTCAGTAGCTGGAGTGTGCAGCTAGATGCTGAAAAGCATCCATAAGGTAGGTTGAAAAGAGGTCTACGTTGAGTTGCAATACAATATTTCTGCAGTCTGTTTTTATTTTCTTTTCATTTTTTAACTGTCATTTTTACTTATTTTTTTTTTTTGATGCCAAGAATTGAACTCGTGCCCCTGTGCTTGCCAGGGAGGCACTTGTGAAGTTGAGCTGTATCCCCTGCCCTGGCATTGCTTTTCATTGCCAATATTTTCTGCTCTGGACAGGCACAAGTTTGTAGCACTGAGTTATTATATCAGCAGACTTTATTTCAAGTGTGTGTGTGTGTGTGTGTGTGTGCACGTGTAGAAGAGATAAGGAATATCTTGTGTCTAAATATGGGGTTAGGTGTAAGGGTAAAGGAAGTGATGGCAAAGCTTTTGGATACAAGACTCCAAATAGCCCAAAATCTAACTGCCTGAATGTGTCAATACTGCAATTAAACATAAATATCAATGTTTTAGTTTACAAAAATGAACTTAAACCTTAACACCTTTTGTTTTAAAACAAACAAACAAATACCACAAGTGTCATAAGTTCAACACGCCTGGTATAGAAAAATACCACATTCCCTATATCATACTTATAGCTCAGCGGCCTGCCATGATAAAAAGTCCGGAAACAAAGTCAGCAGAGGAATGAAAAAATAGTTCTATAAGAGAAGACACACATGACTTGTCTGCAGCATGCTTAAATCAGAGCTAGTAAATACTCAGAACTAGCTGGTGGGTAAAGCCAAGGATAATTACTTTTCTTAGTGAAAATAGAGGGATGTAGTGGAATGATGACTTCATGAGTTGAAGCAGGGATATCCAAATTTCAAGAGGTCCAAGATGGAGATTATGTGCAATCACATTCTATAGTAATTTTCCTTATCTTCCCCATTCTCAAAGGAAGATAATATGAAGTAGTTGAAGAGCAGCAGCTGAAAAGATTCTGAAGAATAAGACTATAATAATGATACAGGATCCAGGAACTTTAGGAGTTTTATCTATATGTAAAGTAAACTGGATAATAAAGTTACCTGAGAAAAGTTGCTTCAGGTCAGGGAGTGAGAATGCAGAAGCATCTACAATGAGCTTTTAATTTCTAGCAAAGACATCTTGAGCATATAAAAAATTACATTGAAAATAAGCGTTCATTGTCAATTATCAATGTTTTCTTTAATTTATAAGCAGCACATAATAACACAAACAAAAAGTAAGGGACGAAAGTTACAAAACTGAGGAAATAAAGTACAAAAATGTTGGTGAAATGTGGAGAATATTGAAAACTTAGTTAAATGCGTTACCACTGGGCCCTGGGTTTGTTCCTGCTGTCATGTGGCACTGTGGACTGGGCTCGGGCTCTAGCCCCCTGTAGCACCGAGTTATGTGCTCAGCCTGTTCACTTTTAGATTGAGACACAATTTCAATATGTTTCCTAGGTTGAACCTAACACTGCTCCCGCTACCTCAGTTTCCAAGTGACCAGGATATCCGGTGTGTCACTAGGCCTGCGTCTGCCATCAGCACACTGTTCTGTTGCTTTCAGGGTCACTCTTCCAGGAGTTTTCCTCTCTCCAGTGCCATCCTATTAGTTTGCGATGGTCAGTGAGGGCCTCACGTGTTTCCTCCAAATCAGCTGCACAATGCTTGCCATGGTTTGCGTGTTTTCAAACATGAGGCAGTTGACCATTTTCACGTGAGCCCAGGAATTCAGAGTAAAACTGCACAGAATTTTAGATTACTATTTATAAATGACTTAATGAAAGTATTTCAGGAAAGGTTTTTCTGAAACTCTGGCATATTATCAGCTATTATTTTATATGAGTTATATATTTTATCTGAGTTACATATATATGAGTTATATAAAATATATCTATATATATTTTCTAATAGTTAAGTTTCTACTTGAAACTTTTACAAAGGTTGATTGGTCCAAAAGTCTAAAGGCATTGTTTTAAGTAAAATAATATCATCTAAGAGAGGACTGCTATAAATTAGTTGTCAAAGCTGAAGAAAAACAAAATTAGTAATACTACACTTTCATGTTGTTCTTTTTAATACTGTACAATGAACATATAGTAGAGTACATATATACATAATGTATTTATTATATATACACTTTGCATAATTAATGGCAATTTTCTGATATTGCTCTATTATTAATGAAAATATAGGAGATAGATAATATCTATCTATCTATCTATCTATCTATCTATCTATCTATCTATCAACCATCTATCTATCTGCCAACAAAATAGCTCAGCAGTTAAAGTGCCTGTTTAGATAGACTCAGGGACCAGGGTTAGATTCCCAGCGTGCCATGCTGGCCCCGCCCCATTGAGACTGGGCATGGTAGCGTGCACCTGTAATCCCAGCTCTTGGGAAGCTGTAAACAGGTGGATCGCTACAAGTCCAATTTAGTTGTGAGACTGTGAATACCCACTAGACCTTTCCCTAAAAATACAAAAAAAATTAAAAAAATAATAAATGATGTGACATTACCAATAAACATAATTGTTCAATACATGTATGCTTTATACTGACCTAAACATGTAAGGAAATAAATGTGAGAAAAGAGACAAGTATCTTAGACAGAAGAATCTCTGAAAATGTATCTACAGCTATTATGCTCCAGGATACGTGGATTAATCCCTCAAACTTTAAGTACGGCACACATTTTTGAGAGACTATAATAGGATTGACATGAAGTAAATTTATACTGGAGAGATGTGACCATCTACCTCTCTTTCTCTTTTCTTGTTTTCTTGGTGGAACTGGGTTTTGAACTCAGGCCCTTGCGCTTGCCAGGGAAATGCTTAATGACTATCTCTTCCTGATCATGACGTTAATTATACCAGTGATACCACGTTCAACTTTCTCTCTGTTACAACCAGAATGATAGTTTACCCAAGAGCTTCTCCTTTATCTTTTACTGAGAATAAAGGCACCTTACTTGAAAGAGATATTTTATGAAATATGTAATTAATATTCCTCAAAATTCCTAGGTCATGCAGAACAAGGAAATTATGAGAAAAAGCCTCTTGTGATTTCTAGCTAGATGCCTCATTGATTACGGAGGGTGACGGGGTGATGAGGGCCACTACTGCTGCTGCCTTTCTGTTTAGAGAGGGGCTTGGGGTCTGTTCAGAAGAAGCTGGTCAGATTAAGATTGACAGAGAAGGGCATATTTCCCTTCCCAGTTTTTCTCTTGGTTCTCCTTTTGGTCTCTCATGCCTTGTATACCTTTGTGTTGGATCCAGCCCACATGAAGGACTGAGATGGCTGAAATGTAAGCCAAGATAAACCTGCTCTCCTTGAAGGCACAGATACCACGTCTCAGTGACGAGAAGGGGACTGAAATAATCCACAGGTGAGGGATGTCTGAAGAACTAGGTGCTTAAGTGCAATGTGGATCCTGGATGGGATCTAGGGCAGCAAAGGGCCTTAGGCCAAAAGAACACAGGAATCTAAATAAAGCATGGATTTCATCCAAATTTTTGAACTATGGTTAATGGATCATAAAGAAAATATTGGTATAAAATATTTATAGTATAAAATGATAAACTCACTTTTTAGAAACTCAATGATCTATATGAATAACTCTTCTAATATTAAAACATTCCAAACTAAAACTGAAAGTGTTTCAAAATAAGTAAAAATCAGATCCTTTCCTTTGAAAACAACTTAGACTTCTCCTGACAGTTTTCCTTTGAGGAATATCTTTTCTATGAATAGAAATTATTTAATGGAACAGGATTATTTTATTGTAGCAAAACATTAAATTTATCCTTTTACCTACTGTTAACTATTTCATCAGCATAAACTAAGCTGACACTGTTCAAGTGTCAGCAAAGTGCTTTAATTGCTGAGGTATTTGGCCAGCCCAAGCTATTGTTCTGGCCCTAGACTACTAAATTCTTAAGGTGTTAGGAACTTACATAGAAAACAACATGAATTTTAATATTTTCTACTTTTGCTGTTCCGATTCTGAATAAAGAATCAAAATACAACATGGGCAGTGAATTAACATAGTTCTCTTCTGAAAGAATCCTTAGGCAATATTTCCTTGAATAAAACAGGACACCTGAATAATCCCACCTGTACTTCTGTATATCCTAAGTTTGAATTTTATCTAAAACATAACATGTCCATGAAAATAAAAATATTGAGAATATATGTTAATGTGCATATTTTCAATCCCCTTCTTATAACAGATTGTTGCTACAGAAGGCAGCATGTCTAACAATCCTGGACTGTCCCTATGCTGCTTGAGCGGTGAAGTTCTCCTCTCCATTGTTTTGTCCCAATTCAGAAACAACAATTGTGATGGACGTTAGCATATTCAGAAATATGAAACTCAATTTTCTTTGAGCCAAGACCTACAGATGATAGCTATAAGGATCCTGTCACCAGGATTTCATTTTGATGCTAATGTGTCAATTTAAATATAATTAAATACTATATGGGGGGAAAAAGCCACCATTTGAGCACTATCTGTTACTGTCACTATCACATTCTACTAAGGTCGTCTGGGCCTGTGAAACATTTGAGCACTATTTCCAGTGAACCAATTGTCTTTTCTAGTAAAGCATGTTGAGAAAAGAAACAGACAATACAATGTTAAATAAATATATTTATTATTTATTATAGAATAAGTGCTTCAGAAAAGCAAACTAAAATTTTTCGATAATGTAGATTTTAATTTAAAAAATTTTCAGTTTCCTCTAAGGTAACAATTGGTTTTTTAAAGTTAAAAAATGAATTTTAAATATGTATGGGATTAAGTAGAGAGTTGAGAATAATTCTGTGTTTAATTAAAGTAGGCAGTGAAAATGTTACTAAATAAATGAATGTTTTAAGCTGGACACAAATAGGAATATAAAAAGTTGATATGTTAATGACCTAGACTATTTTTATTTGCTTTGAAATATTCATACTTTTCTTGGCAGGATAAAAGCACAACGAAACATCTGCAATCTGTGTTTTGTTTTTGAGCTATTGTGTTTGACCTCTCCTTTAAAATAGGAAGCAATTCCAAGCTACTGCATTCTAAATTTAGTCCAGAAGCTTTCAAAATATTTATTTTGTCCATGCTTCATGAAATATTTTTCAAGTTCATATAATTGTAGATGAAATCTGTGTTAGCTTGTCCTTGAGCCATTGTGTATGAGCTTACGTAGCTTTCTTTCCTCCAGATTTTTGCCACTTTCCATTATGCTCAAATAGATATGCCTTTTTCGACTAAAGAAGTGATTGTTTTACTCACTCAATCATAAATCTTCTGCAGTCTCTTTTTTCCACACAATCAATCTAAACACCTTAGCCCTTACTATCATGCCTCCCTTTCACAACATTAAAATTTAAAGCTACCCTTCACAATATGAGTCCCTTTTTGCACATCCCTTAGACTGTTCAGGGTGCGATCTCCCCAGGAACCCCTGCTGGGAAATTCAAGGATATTCCTGTGAGCTTTGCATGAGGAGTCTCAGCTTCGGTAGAAAGAAAGGGACCAAGTGGTAGGGTGAGAATGGCCGAGTCCGTGCCGCTCGCCATCGCTGCGGTTCAGTGGTGGGTGTGCTGTGACCTAGCAGGCCGGGCAGCTGTGCTCCGGACTAGCAGATGAGTATTAGGTGACTGGGGACAGACAGTCCAAGTATTTGGCCAACTCAGCATGGGACAGGGTCAGATCTATCAATAGTGGCACAAAAATAGACACATAGACTAGTGGAATAGATAAGAAACAGAGAACATCCCTATATACCTGTGAGTATCTGATCTTTGAAAAAAGGCCTAAAAATAAATGCTGGAGAAAAACAAGATGTAAAAAATGGTTGTGAATAAGCTGATTATCCACGTGGAGAATGAATTTACACCCATATCTCTTACCCCTGTATTAAAATCAAATCAAAATTATTCAAACAGCTTGCTATAAATACAAAAGTTCTGAATATATTGTAATATAAACTAGGCAAAATTATTTAATTATTTAAAAAGATTTATTTATTTACTTACTTGGTACAAGATGTTGCTACACAGCTTGGAAGCAAAGTTATCCTCCTGTCTCAGCCTTCCCAGCACTGGGATTATAGGCGTGCACCACTAGACCTGGTTTCAGTGGCTGGTACGGAGGGGTTCTGCATGGCATGTGGTTCCAGGAATTGAACCCAGGTCCTTGCACTTGCCAGGCAGGTACTTAGGCTGCAGAGGTAGAGCTCCAGCCCCATAGGTATAACTCTTGGAGATATAGTGTGTGCAAGGTCTGTTTGCATAAGAAATAATACTAAGAATCAACACATCTGATTATATTACTTTAACTTTTTTTTTTTGTACCAGGAACCAAACACTGGATCTTGTGAAAGAGAAAATCTTCTGTATAACAAATGAAACAAGGGCTGGCCAAATATCTCAAAGGATTAAAGCTGCTACAAGCAGACACAGGGGCCAGGAATTCAATCCCCAGGTCTGCCAGGCCAGCCCTGCCTCTGAGGCCGGCTGAGACAGCCATTGAGACTGGTCATGGTGGAGCACACCTGTAATCTCAGCTCTTAGGAGGCTTTAAACAGGAGGATCACTGCAAGTACCAGTCCCAGTTACGCAGTGAGATACTGTACACCCTGTACACTATGTCCTAAACACACACACACGAAAAAAAATGAAACAACTATTAGAGTAAAGATATAACCTACAAAAATGAGGCAAATTCACTATCTACTACTGGGACAGAGCATCAATATTTACAATACATAAAGATCTTAAAATCATTTTTGTCCTTCTAGAAAACAACATCAACAAGAAATAAACATTAGTAATGATTAGATAATTGTCTAATGTAGCATAACAACAAGTGAATACTGTATATTTAAAAAGTGAACACCTGGGGCCAGGGAGATGGCTCAGTAGAATAAGCACTTCCCTGGCAAGGACAAGGACCTGAGTTCAACGTCAAGTTCCTCAAAAAGAAAAAAAAAAGAAAAACCTTTTTTGCCCACTAGAGAAATACAAATAGAGTAAGAATAGGATTCCATCTCACTCCACAAAGAATGGCTATCAACCAAGACTTAAAAAAAAAATCCACAAATGCCAGTTAGGATATGAGATAAAGAAATGTGCCTAAATTGGTGGTGGAAATGTGAACAGGTATAGCCATTATGAAAATTAGTATGAGGGTAAAAATAATAATCATTTTTGATGCAATTATTCCTCTCTTTGGGATCTTCTCCAAAGAGTTAAGGAACTCATCCTTACTGAGTTATGTATATTCATTGTTATGGCAGAATAATTCACAATAGTTAAATAATCAAACCAGTCACCTAGCACTGTAGTCACCTAGAACTGTAGTTCTAGCACTTGGGATACTGGTGCATGTTGGCTGCAAATTCAATGCCAGCATGGGGTACCTAATGAGTTCAAAGCTAACTTATACCATAGTGATGTGACCCTGCCTCAAAAAAAATCAAAAATGAAACAAATGCAGAAAACAACAGCCTACATATCCATTAACAGGTGTAAGGATAGCAGGGCTGGTAGCCCATGCCTATAGTTCCAGCTCTGGGAGCCTAAGATAGTAGAAACTCAGTGAGTTCAAGGTTAGCCAGGGGTATATAGTGAGCTGAAAACTACCTTGAACCAGCAAGACCTTGACTCATCTCCTTACCCAAATACAGACTAAAATTCAGTCCCAAAGAAGGAAAAGATTTAGGTATTTGGAGGAAAATTTATGTGAAATAAATTAGGTAATGAAGGATAAATATCACATCATTCCTCTTACATGAGAGACCCCATGTAAGAATTAATTAACTAATTAATTAATTTATAGAGGAAAAAAGAGAGAGAGGAGAGGGAATGGGGTGACATTTTGGATGTGGGAAGAGGATTCAGCAGGGTTGGGGCTGGGGAATTGGGGAGAAAAGGGATGCAAAAATCATCAAGGTGAGATTTGTTCTTATAGAGATTCCTTCAAACAAACGTAGTTCTTTGTTTTTCAAATCCTGTATAGCAAGTATATACAGTAATACATTGTTTTATGATCCCTTCAGTTTTCAAACAATTCCTTTGAGTTTTCCGTCAGAAACTTCAGTTACTAAACTCTGTATTAAATGATGAACAGGACAAGGGTTAACTTTGACTAACTTCCAAAGCAAATTAATTGTGTAAAGTGAGGTGCCATTGTACTAATAAAAATAACCTTTCAAAAATTAGATATTTGGGGGATGGGGTTATACCACAGTGACATAGCGCCTGCCTTCTGAGTGTGAAGTCATGAGTTTGATTCCCATCATCCCTTCACAGAGAGTTGGATATTTTGTGTCAGAAAAACACATTCCCATCACTAATAAAAGATGAATGTTATAGAAGGTTCACAACTAGCAGAAGGAAACTAATAGCAAAAAATTGAAGTATAAAAAATTACAATGTTTAAGCTGTCAGGCTTGAAAATCAGGAAAGCCTAATTTTTATGTATATATGTGTGTATATATCAGTAATTCCATATATTAAAATAAAGCAACTGATATTATATATAACATATATATCACAAGTATAGTTAAAGCCTTCTAAACTAGTAACTTTGGAAAACATGCTTAAGAAAAATAAATGGCATGAATTGAGAGATTCGTATTTTAATTTCCTGGATCCTAGTTATTTTTCAGGGATCTTTCCTTATCTTTTCACTAGTTGCAATGGAGCCTTCAAGGTCTGAATGTCTATCATCTGTTTCATTAAATGATATTGACTACTTTTGATGGAGGTTTTTTTTTTTTTTGCCTAACCAGGGATTGAACTTAGACCCTTGCACCTGCCAGGGAAGTGCTTATTCCACTGAGCCATCTCCCCTGCCCTTTTGATGGAATTTTAATTTTTTGTATATCTTGTTGAATCTGCTTAGTGCATTCTATTTGTTTCTTATATTGTTCATTCTAGGTCTCCATCACTTTTATTTTCACCATTTTTTCATCAGTGTTTGCTTTAGTAATGCTTAGTAATTGTTTCTTTATAGTTATCATTTCTTTTACCTGTGAGATTATCACTGATTTGATTTCCTCCATCCTCTTCTACAGTCGTTTCTTTACTTCAGTTGCTATTATTTCAGAGATTTCAGGTGTGTGCCTTCCAATTTCTTCTACGCTGATATCTCTAGGGCTTGTTCTGGGTAGGCTCAGGACCAGAGATTGCCTTTTGCTCCTTCTTTTTGTCATTTTCTATTTCAGAGAGATCTCTGTATTTTTATTGCTGCGATATATTTTTGTGAAAGTTTGACAGTATGTACCTTTATCACTGCAGTCACAGTTTCTCTATAAAAAGTCTACTTTTTACATCTTTCATGTGTCAGAGATTCTTGTTTTGTGTGTGTCCAAAGATTTTGCATTTTCCATTGACTGAGAGAGAGATATTGGTTTCTGTTTGGCACTGTCCTCTGTCCTTCAGTGTAGGGCTTTGGTGAGGTTATTATCCAAGCACCTCCCAATATTATTACCCTCAAAAGAAGATGTGGTTACAGCAGATCTGGTTTCCTATTTACAGTAGTATAATTAACTATACAAATAACAGCTATTGAAATTTATAAATTGAAAAACTTTTTTAAACTAATGGGTTTGTACTTTAGACCATAGAAGCAAACATTGTAGCTGTATAACAAAGCAGACCTTAAAATGGGAATTTGTTTGTAATTTAGTTCCCCCGAGTTCTATCTGGGCACCTCCCCTTCATGTGCCTCAGTCTTCCTAGTTCATCCCAGTTGCCTGTTGTCACCTCTGTGCTGCGGGGTTGCTCCTGTAGGTCTAAGTCTGTGCCGTGGTGTGGGCTTGGCTGGTCACCACAGTATGTCTCAGCTCACTGAGTCTAGATCTACTGAACTCCTCCTGGACTGGCAAGACATTGCTTAGGTGTGGTTTCTGTATTTGGCTCCTTTCAGCTGAGCCCTGTCCAAGTCAAGCACTGGGTCCTACTGTTTACCTATCCTCCAGCTCCTTCCTGGTAGACCCAGTGATGTGAAGTGTGCCCTCTCTGTGTTCACTTGAGATTTAGATTGAAAAGAAATGCTCCTTCAACCTCTCTTCAGCCTGTTAGCTAGTCAGACAAGAAGTGTATGAATGAAAAAATAAACTCTAATGATGCAATGGGAAAATTTGCTACTATCACTTATATATTCCAAGTTGGATAATAGGCAGTACATAAATACATAAAGCAAGTATGGATGCTTATGACATTTGAAAGGTTAGTATCTGGAATTTGCCTCATTTCTATTAGTTTCTGTCAAAAGACATGGATGTTTCCTGTGTAGTTTCTCTTTTTCCTATGAAAAATTTTGCTGAGGTGTCTTTTGCTGTCAAAGATTCTTATAATATGAGCAACTCCTTGCAATACTCTTAGAAGATAAAGAGAAAACACTTGAAACAACACTGAAACCAAATTTCCAATAAGTAGATTCAAATTTCACACTGAGTAGAATTTGAATGGCATGATGTTAAAAAAAAGAAAAAAAAACACATAGACCTTATTTATATTGAATTAATTTATTTTTATAATACATACATGTAGACTAGATAAACTCTAACAAAAATCTTCATAATCAAAGCAAAATGAAAAAAAGAGCATTACTCTTCTGATTAAACATCTCTTATAGGAAGACAATCAGTATTCTATGAATGAGGTTGTATGGTTAAATGTTAAGAAATTGCATCATACTGTAATCCAAGCACCTGGCAGGCTGAAAACAAGAGGATAGCGATAAGTCCAATCTGTGTAGTGAGACCCTGTAGACCACGTATGAAAAACATAAAAAAAGAAATTCCATCATAATAGTTTAGGTTTATTGTTTTCCCATGCAATATTTAAAATAAGCTTGTCATTTGACAAATATTTACAATCCATGTGACACAAAATGATACAATAGAATCAAACTGTATCTTATATTTGAAATTCATCTACTTCTTAAAAGGACAGAATGCTCTTGTTACATGTTTATTTGAAATACTTTGGTAATGTGTCTATAGACATGCAATGCATAAAACAGCTATATGTCCAAAAGTTAGACAAAAAGAATACTACTTAGTAGCAAATTTAAAAGACACATAGACACAAAACAATTTAAGAAGTTGCATGTACAATTCAAAAGTTGGATGTATTTGTAATTATAGTTACAACAGAATTAAATAATTAAATATTCTGACTTTAAAAATATCTAAATAAATTCTAAAGAACAATAGTTATGTCATGGTATTCAGAGAACATTAGATGAGGAAAGAATGCAAAATAAATCATTTATTTTGAGAAAAGATTAGCATTTGACTTGGAGAAATAATTCTATAAAGCACCACAAAAACTAGAATCCCGATACGGTGCTCGCATAATACCCTTATATTTTTAAGTTTGCATAGAAGTCCTGCAGGGTGTCTAACACTGTAGAAGAGAAAACAAAGCTAGATGTTCTATAACTTGTCTGAAGATAGAGTAAGTCACCATGTGGGGCTGAGATAGAATCAATTTGTTTTCACTCTTCTAAAGCCTATTGCTTTATGCTCAGCAAGAGCAAAAAGTAAAATGCAATGTAAAGCAGATCTGCAGCATAAGCTTACAGAATGTCAATGTTACAATTTTTTTTAAATAGACATTTTTGTTTTTCAATAGATTGGCACTAGTTTTCCAAACAAGCAAGCAGAAAATAATTTTAAAAAATTAAAACCTACCACAAATTGGATTGAGAACTATGATTATTAACTTTTGCAACTACACTCCATTAGACATTCAATGTATTTGTGATGCAAATTTTCTGTGTGCCATATGTAGATTGGTCAGATGAATAGTAATTACGATTTAGAAAAAAGTTCAACAATATTCATGTTAATTACTCAAATGTATAACTGGAGAAACTTGGGCTAATTATACAACTTATTCGAGAAAGACATCCATCTGTGCATCAAGTTTGAAGTTTTTGAAGCAAATCAAATGGTTTTCAACTGTAACCACAAAGATCAGGTAAGCCAGGATAAAGAGTGCAAGCCAGGAGCTCCAGTGAAATGTAGAAAACCATTTACATGTGATAGTTGTCACATGCAGCAAGTACATATCAAAGTTTTAAATATGTAATATAATAATTATAACATTGAAATACGCAATATTTTGTAAAATCAATTCATGTCTTCTGTGAAAATTTATTGCCAATAAAAACACAATAGTGTATAACATTAATAGTCTGATTTTTAAAATAAATTTCATGCTCCATGAGGTTTTTTTTTTCTTTCTTTTAGGGAAGGGTCTACAGGGTGCTCAGAGTCTCACTACTAGATTGGACTAGTAGTGATTCTCCTGTATACACCCACCCAAGAGCTGGTATTACAGGTGTGCACCACCACGCTCAGTCTTAATTGCCATCTCAGTGTACCCCAGGGACCGGGCTGGCACAGCAGGCCTGGGGCTCAAACCCCCAGCCCCTGTGCCTACTTGCAGGTGCTTTAAATCTGCTGAGCTATTTGTCAAGCCCTCCGTGAGTTTTAAAATAACAAAAGCATTAAAATTCTTTAGATTTAATTCACATAAAAAAGTAATGCATTACAAATATGTCCAGCTTTCACAGGCACTTTATAATATCATAATTAAGTTCACTTTATATACTAGATACTACAGTATTTATAAAATTATTTGTATTCCAAATTCTTTCAAATATTCGATGTTTTGGGACTGTGGATTATAAGTATATCCTAATTATTATTAAGTAAGCAATTATTTCATCACATATCAGCATAAAAGTACACATCTCTATATTTCACATCATGTCTGTTAAGACTGAGCTACACCCTGAGCATAAAGCATGGAAGATTATTTTGTTATTCATCCTGGCTCAAACTCTTCTGTCTAAATAACTCTGTGGCTATTTGCTGGCAGATGTTTGTGCAATAGCACATCGCAATGCTTCCTCAAAATGTAAGATTTTTCTTGGATATATAAACAATGACAAAATAGAAGTAGTCACTGATATAAACAGCAATACTATATAGTGTCAGTAAGTCTTCAAGGGCCTAATGGTGTCAGAACCGTGTCATTCCTGAGCACTGAAGCAAAGGTTTCAAACATAGTTCACAATTAGAGAGGAATGTTATTAACTCTCTAAACGCTTCAGTTTTCACTACAGAGAGGACACAGTAACTCCAGCCTTCCATTGCTATCTCAAAAGAAAATTATGGAGTAAATAAACTTTAAACTATTTTGCTCAGCCTTTACTTAAATATTATTTTTTATTCTATGATCTAAACATAACTCTCAAATTCATATTTTGGGGCTGGGAAGATAGCTCAGCAGCATAGCTTGCCTGCTTGGCAAGCCCAAGGTCTTGAGTTGCATTCCTGGTACCAAAAAAAAAAAAAAAAAAAAAAAAAAAAAAAAAAAAAAAGAAAAAGAAAAACCAATGGTGGAGATTTAATCCTCAAGGTAAGTGTAGTGAAGAGGAGCCTAATAAAATATATTTCTATCTTCTGGGCTTTGTCTTCCTGAACAGATTAAGGGTGTTTTAAAGAAGAGTTTGCAACAATGAGTACCATTTATTTTCTTCTCTTATGTTGTACACAGAATAATTCTCACATCCTGACCTTTGTTAGATATTAAATATGAAGCTTTCCTAAAGTTGCCTGCATTGAAGAATTGATCCTCAATGGAACAATATTTAATGTTAGGGTCTAGAGCAGTAACTAGACATCAGGGCAATCTTGTTTTGGGAGAGGCCCACCTGCAGGAAGTCAGTGTAGTGGTTGATAACTTGCATCAACTTGAGAAGTTTAGAAGTTTAGCTAAGCAACTCAGCAGGTTGGAAGGATCCTCACCTTGTAATTATCCTCATCCTCTGAAAGAGGAGGGCAGGGAGATGGGATGAGAAGTTTACCGCCTGAGGTGATGGTAACCTGCTTACAAGAGGGAAGAAAAGAGTCTTCTCCACTTTTGTTCTTGATATCTTCTTCCCTCTGTTTCATTTCACCCTATCTTGGATCCAGCTGATTATGGAATGAAACCTCTACAAACTGTGAGCTAAATAAATCTTACCTTCCTTAATTTTTGGCATTGGATGTTTTTCCCAGAAGTGAGAGAAAAGTAAGACAGAATTTGATAACAGGAAGAGGGTCAATGTTGTAACTATACTTGATTATATGGTTCAAGAGCTGTTGGGAATGATTTGTAGAAAGAACTTTGGAACTGATACCTGAAAGAGTAGAGCTGAAACTCCTAAGGTTTTTTGTGTGAGAGATTCTAGTCAGAGCTCAGAATACCAGAAAATATGTAAAAACCAGGCTAGAGAGGTTTCTTTCTGGAAAGATTCTGAGAGCGTTAGCTGCTGGAATTAGGACATACGTGTTTAGATTGACAAAAATCTTGTCTACATTTTCTCATAGCCAGATACTTTACCTGAGATTGGCATTAAAAGCAGTGGCCTAATTAATCCAGCAGTAGAAATTTGAAGGCACTTGCATGTTGGAGCTGTGACATAAGTATGATTGGTGGGGCAGGTTTATGCTGCAAGTCAAGAGCAAAGAGACCAATAGGAGGATTTAAAACGTTGTATGTTCAGCCAGAAAATAAGCTCCAGTGAATCTGTAAACAGCAAAGATAGAGTTTATGAGATCTCATTTACTGAGTAGAAACAGGGTAATGTATAAGATGGCCTAAAAACATGACATGAAACAGTATATCTCTACCCTATGTATTCTCAACTCTGCAAAAGTGAAAGATTTTGCTTCAAGGAGGATTCAAGAGTACCATGCTCCAGAAGGTGACAGCATAGAAAATTTGTTCCTCAGAGTTGTTGAAGAGTGCCTGGTGATCCATGGATTCAATCATTATAGAAAAGAAGAGAAAATCGCGGATATTTCTCAGCTGGCATCAGACCTTGGCAGCATCCATGAGGCACTGGTTTGTGGTTCATGTAGAAAGCAATATTGTGGGGTTTAAGAGGTTTTCATCTTGATCTCAGAAGGACTGGAAGGCCAAGTAGTGTGTACCTGAGAGGGCAGTGTGTGAAGCTATGAGGGTAAAGCCAAAAATGTAGTGGAGACACCACACGTTTAGAATATCCAGGAATATGCATCATCTAGAGAAAGCTGCAAGAAGGGCGAAAAGCAGGCCTAAGGGAGAAGCCGGGAAGGCTATGACCATTGAGGGTACCATAGGAGTGGAGGCAATCAACCGCTTTGCAGTTCATAACTTTCCAGGGTATTTTTAGACGTTGACATGGAACCACAGGTTTTATTATTCACCCTGATACATTTTGGACTTGCTTGACTTAAATCCTCTGTATCCATGTTTGTAACATTTTTAATAAGATATCTTGCACCATTGAGTGTTGGATGTGTTTAATTTCTAATTTGTAGAGTCTTGAAGTAAAGTTTTCCTTATATCTCAGAGGAGACTTGGGATTTGGACTTCTAAGCAATGCTGAAACTGTTAGGACCTTGGCAATTCTTACAGATGGAGGAAACACCTTTTGCAAAAAAGGGATATGCATGAATCTTTGGGAGTTCACCATTATATTACATTAGAACTACAACACTCCACTCCTCAAACCCTAAAGACAAGACCAAATGTTCTCAATGATAAGAGCAAGCATGGTTTTTTTCCTCTGGAAACCAGTTTAGAGAAATGTGTCTGCTCGTCAGATTGACAAGGTCTGAGTGGATTGTAATGGTTGATCAACCATTTCAGCTTGAGAAATTTGAAAGTTTATGTAAGAGACTCAGTAGGGAGTCGGGAAAATCATCCTGTGCAAGAGGAGAGCATGGAGCTGGTGCGGGAGCTACCCCCGCCCTTGGTGATGGTAGCCTGTTTACAACATAGGGGAGGAAAAGAGGCTTTCTGTCCCCGCCCCTCTGTTTTGCTTTTGCTGCTTTTGCTATCTTATGAAAGTTTAAAATGTTGCTCCTGTTTCACAACATGCTGCCTTGTAGCCAGGCAATAATGGACTGAATCCTCTGCAGACTGTGAGCTATGAGCTTCCCTTCTATGACCTTGAGTATCAGGTAGTTTGTGCCAGGAACAAGAGAAGAATACCCAACACAGTAGATAACTGGAGGCAAGCTTTTGAAGTGTGTGTTCAGAACCAGCCATCTTTTTACACACTCTGGCTCCTTCCCTTTCTATCTATTTGTATGTCATCATGAGGTAAATGACTTTGCTCTGCTATTCTCTGTCTCACTAGAAGCAATCAGGCCAGGAACTAAATATTTTCTCCTTTAAGTAGTGTATTTCTGGTGTTATTGTCTTGAAGCAGAAAAGTGGAAGATGTATTCTCCCAACATTTACCATGTAAATATGTGGTATAATACTCCATCGATACTTGAATACTTTGATCTTGGATTTCACAGACTCCAGAAGATGAAGGAATCAATTTCATTGCTGATAAATTACTTAGTTTGTGATAATTGACATAACAGTAGAAATATACATATACCCTATCATGTGAAGAGAAATAACAAATCATTACATTGAGTCTCTCTCCTTTTTTGGTAAGGGTTGAGTTTGATATCAAATAAGAAAATTGCGTGTCTAGCATAATGCTAATGTCAAACAGACAGTTCACCAAATATTAATGTGGTATAAGTTTGGTTTACAGGTTTGAAATTCTGAAAGGTGGAAATTTTTAGTAAGTGTGCCCCGGGGGAAGGTCTTTGGATAGTTGAGAGTCTGTCCTTGACGGACGCTGTAGGGCTCTTGTCTCTTAACATCCTGATCATGATTTGTCCATGATATGCTCCCACAGGGATAAAGTAAGAGGCCTTGAAGCAGTAACTTGGAGCCAAACTAAAACTTTTCTCTTCACCGTGGTGTAACCTCAAGCATTTGTCACTGATATGTGGAGCTAACTAGCACATGCAAGTCAGCTACAGAGAAATGTAAGAGATGATAAATCTGACTTTCCATTACAGTATGTACGCTAGTGGTCAGGGCAAGTTGAGTTCATCTACAATTCACAAACTGAGACCCTCACCTCTATCATAAATATATGTAGAGATTTTTTCCAAAGATGAAATTAAGATGACTTTGGCAACTTAATTTGACTGCTTTCTCTACAAGCATAAGAAATACAAGAGGTGTGTGAGCACTAAGGTGAGAAAATTATGACCTGTTTGCTATTTGCTTACTTCTGAAGCTATAAAATCACACACACACAAACACAGAAATTAAAAAAATAGATTAAAACTAATATACACACATTATGATCATGTGTGTACACATCTATGTATATATCTCTACATTGTGTGTCATACACAAAAAAGTGTTTCTTCATGTGAAAAATGAGTGCAGCACTTACCAACAGGTTGCTTCAAATTGCACTCAACAGTAGAATTTGTGGCCTAAGTAAAAGGTAAATGAATAGCATTTTAAATGTCAAAACATAGCAGTAAGTCTAAATGTCATTATACACAATGAAAACAACATTAAATTTCAAAATATTTTTTTCCATCACCTTGTTAATTAACAAGTTCTATAGTTTGTCAAATCAAAATCATGGAACATATATAAATTTGTCAAATAAAAACTGCATTTAATGTGCATCCATTAAAATAGATTTTGCTTCCTTTCAGAAGTGTCGCGTGTATTTCATTTAAATGTAAAAAGAAAAATCAACTTGAAGTTAAGTTCCTATTCATAAAAATAGTGTCTTACCTGGAGTTGCCCTTTTAATACATAATGAAATGGAAACAAAAAAATGCAGATTTTTTGAAAAAGAGAATGATAATTAAAGCCTCCAGGGGTTTAAACTATAATGCATGTGAATCACAAAATGGGTTTTGACTTTCTGCTCAGAACTGGCTTAGAAATCTATCTATTAAAATATTATCAGGAGATTACTCTGTCAGAACTGGAGCAGAATAAAAGATGTGAGCACACAAAATTACAGCTTTGCAATTTCAGAGTAATTTAAATCTGATATTTTTCTTCTAAATTTTATTTCTGTTAATGTTTTTATCCCCAGTTTTTTCACATTATTTCAAATGATATGGTTTATTTTAGTAGTGGCCTCAAGGCCTTGAAATTACATTACACAAATCAATTATATCTATTATTTTAGAATTTATAACATGATCAAAATAAGATTAATTCAGATATGAAGATATTGCTTTTTTACAGCTTAAAATATATTAAAATAGGGATAATACATGGTTTCTATTTTTAGCACATACTTTAACCTCTTCTGAATCTGGTAGATGCAATTAGATAATGGGTACTGAATGACATCAACTGTAAAATATTCAAAAAGATGAATAGCTTTATATAAATTAGAGATAGTAAAGCTTGATTAGTTCACTTTAGGTTAATGCATCTTGAGATTTCCTGTGTAATTCTCTGAAAAATAATACTGGTAGTTATATATTAGAAGTAAATTATCATAGGAAATGAATAGCATAGAAAGTTGTATGCAACTGGCTCATTTCCATTAAATAAAGTGTTGCTTGAAATTTTTCAGTAGAGATTTAAAGGCAATTTGAGCCTACATAAAGCCTTTGTTTTCAAGCTAAATATTTGAAATCATTTCAGGCCCTTCTTTTATACTAGTGTCACATAAAAACAAATTTCATTAAATAAGACAATCAGAAAATTACTTAAATTATTGCATTTTTATATGTTGTTTACTATTAATAACTCTTTGCTGTTGGCCTATTAAAATATTAAGAGAATGTGTAGAAACAATAGACGATCTAGATGAACATTTTGACAGCTCATTTCTATTATTGATATAAGTACTGGGTCAACTTCAGGAAAGATTACAGAAAATTCTAATAAACATAAGTATTTAACATTATCACCAATTGTAGCAGATTACAATTGGTGAATATACACAATATTGTTTCAACAATGAGGAGGTTAATATACAGAATATTGTTTCAACAATGAGGAGAAAATAGCAACAAAAAACCCAAAAAATGAGAGAAAGTCATTTTTTAAATGGACACAAATGCTCAAAGAGTCAATATGCTGTCATATTGGACAAGTTTAAATAGGTATATTAAAACATTTTGAATTATATTTCTTAATCAAAACCAAATTTCAAAGGAATTTATGAACATCTCAAAAGGAAATTAAAACATCTGAATAATTTATAAACATTTGAATAATCATTTCATACTTCACTATGAAACAATTTTAAACAACTCAAACTAGGTGAAAAAAACAAGAAAAAATGAACTGGATGATAATGAAAACAATATATAGAAAGGAGATAAAACACCTATGAATGTAAGTTTAAAACTGAAAATGTTATAGATTTTATTAAACAAACAGTGAAGAATTATTAAGCTACCTAATTTACCAAGTGAAAAAAATAAATTTGGGAAAACATTAATATTTGGCAGAATCTCACACCATGAGTAACACAGGAGACTTTCCTTACCCACACAACTATTTATACCTATCCACCTATCCATCTAACTAAATTACCTATCCACTTACCTATCTTTAAATGTTACTGCTGATATAATACTTTAGAATAAAATACTGGTGAAAGATTCAGCTCTAATCTCTGGAATAAGAAAGTGATACAATTTTCATCATTTATATTTATCACAATGACATAGTCCCTAATTAGTACAATGCACAAGAACAGCAAATAAAGTGCTAATTGGAAACACTTTTTAAAAACTCCTTGGGCAAAAAGATTACTATTTGCAGCAAACCAAAAATATGTCTAAAAAGGAAAGATGTTCAAGCTAATGAATTAAACAAATATCTCTATGTAACCAATGACTTTTTTTGTATAAAGTAGCAACAAACATTTGAGAATCAAATTTAGTTGTATTTATCATCATCCCACACAAGAAATACCTTGAGATGGACTTAAGAAAAGCATCCACAAAGTTCTACCTGAAAAATATCAGTTACTGTACAGAACATTGTAAATAAGTATTTATGGATACACGCCATGATCAAAGATTTACAGACTTCTATTGTTAAAATGGCATATTTTTAAAAATAGATACAAAGATTTGATTTAGTTTCAATTAAACTTGCAGTGAAAGTTTTGGGAGTAGTCAAGGTGATTTTCCAACTGTGGTTTGATATTCAAATGAATAAAAAAGAAACAATTTTTATAAAAACATATACTTATGCACATGTAAGATTTAATACATAAATTTAGCTTGTAATTTCAAGATACTATTTTAAATTTAAGACCTTAAAGTATATTATATTGTGATAACTGATATTCTAGTTTTAGGGAGCTGAAATACATAACTTTAATAGATGATCCCATAAAAATTATAAAATTGTATTCATCATAAGTATATTGTATTTATTACATAAACATTATGCTATACTAATATAAGG
>NW_004524778.1:2299707-2300508 GCF_000260255.1 Octodon degus
AAAAAATAATCAAATATCTCCAAGACAACTCTAAAAGGACAAAGTTAAGGATTATAAAATTTATTGAAGTGGTCATGAAGGGACTAATGACATAAAATTTGAATTTACTGAAAGTTTTTTTGAAGAAAGTTCCTCAAATATAGGAGACTAGATTGATACCCAGGTTAAAGAGGTATTTAGGGACTCAAATAGACCTGACCAGAAAACAGCTTCTCCATAAAACATCATAGTCAAAATGTTGGAAAGTCAGAACAGAGAAATACTAAAACCTGACAGAACCACCATGTCAATTTAAGGCACTGTTATTGGAGTAACACCAGGTTTCTCTGCAAAGTAAGGAGAACTTGATGTGGAATTTTCCAAGTCCCAAAAGGAATGTAATAGCTGACCCAGATTATTATGTTCTGCAAAGCTACCATTCAAAATCAAAGGAGCAATACATTTTAGAATAAAAATAAACTAAGGAAACTCATGATCATTAACCCAACACTGCAGTAGAAAAAAGAAAACCTTCCTTTGAAAGAGGGATTATTTCTAATATCCTAAATATATGTATCAATTTCACTTGGGTAACCATTTAAAATTTTTAAAACACAAATTCATCAAAGTGTATAAAACAATAGGAACTCTTAAGTATCTTTCAGTAAAGCACAATGGTTTTAATTAACCAATCAGAAAACAGAGAGATTTGATTTAAAAAATAGGGCTCTGCTATATATTGCACGCAAGAGATATACCTCATTCACACACACACACACACACACACACACACACACACGCATACACACTGACCATAGAAAA
>NW_004524778.1:2301793-2308123 GCF_000260255.1 Octodon degus
GCAGCTCAAATATGAGAATTAAATAAATCTGTTTGAAAACTTATGTTCCAATAAATAGAAGAATATAAAAGAAGTATGTAAGATTTATTTGGAAGGAAATAGTTTTCTACTTGATGTCATTCAGCTACCATTATTCTGGTTGTTATCATATAAACACTCAGAAATAATTATAAACTGTTACTACATAAATATTATAAAATTACAAGCCATTATCCTTGATGAAAAAGAGGTAAAAAACCTCAAGGTGAAACTTGCAAAAAATTCAAATACTTATTTAAAAGATTACATATTGAGAATATGCCAGTGTCTTCTTAGGATGTAAGGATGATTCAAAATATGTAAATATCAAGCTGATACACACCATATGCAGTCAAGGATAAAAATCACACAGTCTTCTCATTTAACACATACATATATGACAAGCTGACAACAAGGAAACTGAATGGAGAAAACAGGCAACATTTCCTCTAAAATGGTGAATGAGACATAGATGTTAACTGGCACTTCTCCATGTATATATACCTGAAAATTTAGAGATAAAATAGAGTAAGAGAAAGAAACAAACAGAGGAAGAAGTCAATTTAAGTCTCCTTGCAGATAGTGTAGTTCTTTACACAAATAATCCAAATCATCAGCAGAAGACTTTAGAGATATAATAAATAGGTTCATTAAAGCAGCAAGAGAGAAAACCAGAGAAAAGAAATTAATCAGATCCATGTATACCATGTAAAAACCCACTGACAAAAAAATCAGAAAAGCGATTTCATTCACAATAGTTTCAAATTTTATTTACCTAGGAATAAGTCTAATAAAGAAAAGAAAAACTTCTTTATAATGAAAATTACAAAACTCAAAAAAATGAACAAAAATACCAGAAACAAAAACAAAAAAACAAAAAAACTCAAAAAGCAGAATTGTAAAAGGACATTAAAAGATTAAAATCAAATTCCTTGTTTATGAACACACAGAATGAGCACAGCTTAAAGACCCATATTGCCAAAAACAATCTATGTGTATCATGAAATTCCTATTGAAACCATAGTAACATTCTTTATAGAAATATCCAAATTAATGCCACAGTTTATGAGGAACCAGAAGATCCCCCAAAGAGCCAAAGCAATCCTGCTTTTTTGTTGCTGTTAATGGCATAGTCCCCCTTTCCTCCAATATGTTTCCAACTACTGTGGTGCAGTAGCATAGGTGACACTCGTATGCTTTATTCATGGACAACCAAGGCCATTATCAATGACATTCTCTGTTAGTACATTACAAGAGATTTCCAAATTAAGCAACCAATATGAAACATGTATCGATTGGGTTTAGCAACACAATTCATAATGGCAAATTTTGGAAGCAGCCTGGATCTCTACCAGTAGGTGAATGGGTAAATTTTCACTCAATAGAGTATTGCTCTGTCTCAAAGAATGATAAAACTGAGTCTTAAGAAAATGAATCAATTCCTGCCATACTGTCTCACAAATAAATATTTGTTTAAAAAAGGGTCATGTGTAAAAAAGAGACAAGAAAAAATGTCATAGGACTCTCCTTCTACAATGCTGTATATGGTTAGATTTCTAAATTTCTGTGTAAAATACGGAATTGTGTATTCCTATTTTTTAGAATTAAAAAAATTTTCTTCACAGTCTGTAGAGATTTAAAGTTTATATATCAATACTTGATTGAAAATACCTGTTCCATGTTATGTCTAAGATGTTTGATATTAGGACATAGAGTGAATATCTCAACTGCCTATGTTATAGGATAATATCATTAAGCTTCTCTTCTGTAGGGTTAACAACTTAAGTTTGCAGACCAAATATTAGAGAAAAAGAAGGGCTGTAAGGACAGCCAACATTTTGGCCCTAGACTTTCAACGTCAGTGAGGACGCAGGACATAGGAGAACCTGTACTGTACAAGGCTGTAACTCAGTTGTGTCCCAAATTTTCTGAACAAGGAGATTATAAGGCCTCAGAGGAAGTGATCAATGATGTAGAGTGTGCCTAAGGACGGTCACATGGAGAGAAAACATTCTCTCAGGCTTTCACAGAGAGCAAATTGGTCAAGCAATGGCTGTGACTCATCCACATGGCTGACACTGACAAAGGATCTACAAACTGCATTACAGAGTTTTGGTGTAAATCCTGAGGAGGTTTGACTGACCTTGGCAGATATAAAAGTTACATTGCTTGTTATATATGTCCTGCTTTATCTTGGTCTTAACCATCCTGCAGAAAAGTATAAAAATGAAGTATAAAAATTAAAGCCATACTAATGTGCTGAGTTGTAAAAGGCTCAAGTCAACAACTTCTGACATTGCCAGTCCTACACATTGCCCACTACTATTATGGACTACTGGACTATATTGGATTCTTTTGCTGAATTCATGCATCTACAATATTTAAATGGAAATGGAATACCCATCTATGAGAAAACTAAACAAAAAAGGGGATTCAAATGAAGGGCTATTTTGTATATGCATATAGAAAATAATTAGGATAGATATACAGCTACTTTCTCTTAATTGAATGAGAAGAAAGATTTGTACTAATAGTGTTTGGACAGGATATCATATATGCATCTTTCAATATGCAATATATAATTATTGAAACTATACTATTAATTGGTTTTGAAACTGTCTCATTGCTATTTGTTTCTAAATAAAATTAATAAGAAAAATAAAAATACAGATGTACTTTGGTAACATAATATAAGTAAAGTGAACCATTCACATTAGTTTCAATAAGGCATTTTTCAGTTATATAAGAAACTTAAACATAAAATAATGAGCAAATAAAAGGTAAATAATGGCAAGTATGCAGACATACCTTTCTCAGTTGAGAAGGGGATCAAGAGACAGGAGTAGGAAAAATGGGGAGATAGAAATAGAATGGTTTTGTGATCCATACACATGCCAACACCTTGAGAGGACTTAAAATTGTTTACTCAAACATGTACAAATAAAAAACAAATAAAAAAATTGCACAGAAATATTACTTGTTTACACTGAAAATATGAGATGATTATAAAACATATGATCATGTTGATAATTTAGTAATAGTTTTCTATCTTAAAAATAAGAAAATTCTGGTTTCATAATTGATTCTCTCTGTCCCTCTCTGTCTGTCTCTCTGTGCCTCTTTCTTTTTTATGTATTTAGTACAGAGTCTATGTTCTCACTATATAGATTGGACTCATAGTGATCTGACTGTTTTCATCCTCCCAAGCAATGAGAATACAGGCACATGCCACCACACTCAGTTCTCTCTCTCTCTCTCTCTCTCTCTCTCTCTCTCTCTCTCTCTCTCTCTCTTTCTGTCTGTCTGTCTCTCTCTCCATCTCTCTCTCTCTCTCTCACTCTTTTTCACTCTCTCTCTCTCATTCTCTCTCAATCTGTCTCTCTCTCCCATTCTTCCTTCCTTCTATTCTTACATTTTTTTTCATTTTTTGGACAAAGTCTCATTGTGCAATTCAGGTTAGCCAGACTGTGCTCAACTCATAATAATTCTCCTCTTAGAGCCTCCTGAATGCTGGGGTTAGAAGCACACCACCATGCCTGGCTAATCCTGGCTTTATAAGACATACTTTGTTAGAATTTTTTGCTAGGAGTTGGAAAATATATATGACATTTATTTGCCTAATTAGAGAAAGATTTGAGTAAAATCAGAGAAAATATGGAATGCTTCAAAACTGTCAGCACGGATCAATCACATCATTAGAGAGTATCATGAAGAAATAAACAATAATTTTGTGGAATAAGAAAAACTGGACAAATTCCTGGAAAAAACATTACAAAGAAATAAATAAAAAAATTAAAGACCTACGGTATCCAACAAGAAGTAGCAAGATTCAGGGCCCATCAGATAGCTCAGCAGACTAAAGTGCCTGCTTAGGCAGAAAGAGGGACCAGGGTTTGATCACCTGTATGCCTTGCTGACCCCACCTCTGAGGTGCACAGTGCTTGGAATACTGAAAACAGGAGAATCACTATGAGCCCAATCTGTGTAGTGAGTCGCTGTACTAGATATATTAAAAAATTAAAAGAATAAAAAAGTAAATAACAAGATTGAATCAAGCAAACACTTATCCTGCTGAGCTATTTGAATCAGTAATAAATATCTTCCATCAAAGAAAATCCAAGTACGAAGCTCTGGAGGGTTAAAAACCTAAGTTTGCAGACCAAAATTAGAGAAAAAGGAGGGCCACAAGGAAAGACAACAGTTTGACCCTAGCCTTCCAAGGTCAATTAAGACTCAGGACATATGAGAACTTGTACTGTAACGTCATGTAACTCGGTAGTGTCCCAAACTTTCTGATCAAGGAGATTATGGGGCCAAAGAGGAAAGTGATCGATGATGTAGAGTGTGCCTAAGGAGAGTCACATGGAGAGAAAACATTCTCTAAGGCTTTCACAGAGAACACATTGGCCAAGCAATGGTCATGACTCATCCACATGGCTGACACTGACAAACAATCTGAGGTACAGAATCTCAGGATAAATCCTGAGGGTTTTCACTGACCTTATCAGACCCAAAAGTTAAACTCTTGTTGCATAGGTCCTGCTTTACCTTGGTCTTAACCATCCAGCAGAAAAGTATAAAAATGAAATATAAGAAGTAAAGCCATGCTGTTATGCTGAGCTGTAGGGGACTCAGGTCAACAATTTCTGACATTGCCAGTGAAGAAGACTCAATACTATTATGGACTACTGGACTCTTTTAGAATATTTTTCTGAGTTAACACACCTATAATATTCAAATAACAGAACTTAACAAAAAAAGGGGCCAGATGAATGTACATTTTGTATCTGTGTATTTAAAATGGTTAGGACAGATATATAGTTACATTCTCTTAAGGAATAGAGGGATTTGTTCTAATGTTGTTTGTAAATAGGATATCATGTACTCATCTTGTACAGCAATTAACCACTAGGAAGAATGCATGCGATGTGTTAATTATTGAAACTGTTCTACCAATTTGATTTGAAACTGTCTCATTGCTATTTGTTTCTCAATAAAATTATGGGAAAAAATTTGAAGAATTAATATCTATTTTCTTCAAAATATCTTGTAAGAAAATAAAAGTAATGCTTCCAAACTTTTTGATAAGAATGTCTTCAATATTACATAAAGAAATCACATAAAAAATTTCAGGCCAGTACTACAGATCAATTTAGAGGAAAATAAAATTACTCAACAAACCAAATTAGGTAGCATATTCTGTGGTTATTCCCCATGACCAAGTGACATCTATGACGGGCATATAAGTGGAGTTCAATAAACACACATCAATGAGCATTAGCACAATGAAGGACAAAAACATATTTCAATAGATGCAAAGTATAAAAATGTAATAATTTTAAATCCTCTCATGACAAACAGCCAAAAATGATGATATGAGAAATACCATTTAAAATAAGGAAAAACATTTCAAATAAATCACTATTTTTTCTGACACTTCATCGAGAAACTCTATAGCTTTCTTTCTAAAATCTAGAGACGCAAGAAAATTTTGATTAGTGGTTGCCGCATCATAATCAGATAAAAAGCTCTTCTGTGTAATTAAATAGTAACATAAATATGGACATCAAGAACATGCTACATACTTTACATGACACACAAAATAATTTTATATATTCAAGTATAAAATAATTTTAGTCAGACTATGTTTAAACTGTATTTAAAAATTAAACAATATGTACATATATTGTAATATCACATAGTACTTCACAGGTATGTAGAATTATTATGTTTTCATTTAATGGCTAAAAAATTCTTCATCTTTGCAATAACACCAAAAAGTTAACTATTTTACTGCCAATAATTTGCATACTGGTTTAAACTGAGTTAAGGTCATGATTAAATTTCACATGGTACACTTTAGGTAACAAGGAAATCCTTTTAGTTTTTGTAAGATACTTTTTTCTTTCATCTTTTTCCTTGGGTAGATCATTTCCATTGCCATAGTACTGACAGGTAATTGCATTAAGCTGTAAAAGGTCAGTGAAATCCCCTCAGGATTTATGCTGAGATCCTGTACCTCAGATTGGGAGAACCTTTGTCAATGTCTGCAATGTGGATGAGTCACGGCCAATGCTTGGCCAATGTGCTCTCTGTGAAAGCCTGAGAGAATGTTTTCTCTTCATGTGACTCTCCTTAGGCACACTCTACATCATGGATTACTTTCCTCTTTGGCCCCAAAATCTCCTTGATCAGAAAATTTGGGACACTACCCAGTTACATGATGTTACAGTACAAGTTCTCATATGTCCTGAGTATTAATTGACCTTGGAAGACTAGGGCCAAACTGTTGTCTTTCCTTGTGGCCCTCCT
>NW_004524778.1:2315619-2326070 GCF_000260255.1 Octodon degus
AGGGGCTGGGAGAGGGTCCGGCCCACGCTGCGCCTGGGCTGGGACTGGTCCTGTCGGCGCAGGGTAGCAGGAAACTCTCCGCACACTCACCGGACCTGGGCTAGGACTCCATATACAACCTTGAAGCAGGAAATCCTACAATATTCCTTTTACTGTCTCTTGCTTTCATTCACCACTCCCTTCTTTTTGAACAACCATCTACCAGAGGGACAGCACAGCAGCAACTGGCATGTCATGACAAGGAGCTCGTATTCAGAAGACCAGAATTACAGGCACTCCAAGCATGAAACTACTATTACAGATTACCATCTGCAATGCAGTTGCTTAGTTCACAGGTATCAGTATATATAGTTTGTCAGGGTGAGAATCTTTCCAATTAACTGCTAGATTCAAAAATCTTCTGGAGATTCTCAGGATCATTGTCTTGCCCATATTCTACATATAACTGTATGGCTTGACACTGTCATGTTTCCCAGATTTTCTCCTTTCCCGCTCTTAATTGTTTAGTCTTCTATGTCCTGCTTTCTTTTTATTTGTATTATACCTTTCTATTTGTATTTATTCTTCTGAGTTCTTATACTAGAGAAACTATACGATATTTATACATGTGTGTCTGATTTATTTCACTGATGAGTATATCTTCAAGTAGCATCCACTTCAATATACAGGCTTCTAGTTTATCATTCTTTATAGTTGAGTAATACTCCATTGTATAAAAGTACCACTTCTTTTTCATCCATTCCTCCATCTTTTTCATCCTCTTGGTTATTTCCAAGATTTGGCTATCACAAATTGTGCTGCTATAAACATTGGCACACATGTATCTCTATGATATGATGTTTTCAGATCCTCTGGGAAAATTCCCTGTTTTATTAAGTTTTTCAAAAATATGCTTTAGTTTTTTAAAAAATATGTTTCATGTTGTTTTACTTTTCTCAAGCCATTAGGATGGATGTTATTCTAATTATCATTGTGCACCTGAGGAGTCTCTATGTGACCAAAACTAATTAGGTGACTTATAATCTGTAGAAATGACCACTGTAAAGGCAAAATTAAAACACAGCAATTGTTCTTCAGAGTTTCTTTGTTAACTAATGTTCACATTATACTTTCCAATTTAGCCTTTGGATCAGGATAAGTAATTCACTTAAATTTAAGCATACATCTTTTCATCAAATCTCTTTATAGGATTTTTATTAATGTGTTTTTCTATTATTCTTCCCGCAGGGAGGAGGCTGCTTTTTCTCCAGGTATATATTTACACATTTCTATAATAACCTTAGCCTGCTGATTTCATGATTCTTCAGTAATAAATGTTATAACATGTTTTATTTCCACTTAGGGTAGAATGGAGTAAAACTACACAGGCCAGCTGAGTTTTGGTTTGAATCCCAATGCATATGTGATGCATGTATGATTATAAATGAGTGCAAACACGTGCAATTTCTATTTCTACCACTCTGTTAGTATTTTAATGGACCTTAAACTATTAATTGTTTCCTTGAAGTTTTCTATTTTCAACATGCAAATTACTGGCAATAGAATGTTTAATTCATGCTGTTATTGTGTTTACAAATGCATAAAATGTGCTCAGTTCTATTAATCATCTACAAATAATTTTAAGTCCTTCAACATGGGTTTATAAAGTAAAGCTCAAGATCTATTATGCTTCATTGTAAACCTTTCAATGTTAAATTCTGTACTGTTTTCCTCATGATTTCAGCAGGCCTATAGCATCTATCTCTTGAAAAGTGAGGTAGGAACAATATGAAACAAACAGACCCTGTATCAACAACTCTCCTCAGGACCACTTAGTGGCTCACGGGGAGAATCATGCACATTGGCAACCGCATGTCTTGACCCAAGCAGAAGAGATGAATCCTTCAGATGAACATTTTTTCTTCTTCTACAAAGGTAGGAAGGAAGGGAGGAAAGAGTGGCACTTAAGAGTCGGTCTAGGAGTTATCCTCAGCATACTATATATCACCAGGCACAAATAAATCTGTAAATGAATGCTAGGTATTATTACCTTAACTGCTCATTGAGTCATTTTAATTTTTTAAAAAGAAAACCCTTTTTACATATCTAAAATAAATAGACAATGTTTACATAAGCATTTGAAGTCATAAGTATGCTTCATATGTGTTTATTTACATGGAAATGATCTTATTTTATTGGCTAAATATATAAGATTTTGATGTAATTTTTGGCTTCGTAAGACTGTGGGAAGTATTTTCTTTTTTGCTTATCTGACTATCGATGATGTTATCAGATAATTATGATTTTTTTTAATGAGGATCTCAGTATTTATTTACTTATTTATTTATTTGACATATGGTATTGCCACTCAGTTTGGACTCGTAGTGATCCTTCTGTCTCAGCCTCCCCAGTGCTGGGATTATCAGAATGGACCACTACACCTGGTTTGGGGGCTTGCATAGAGTGCTCAGGGTTCTGGGGCAGGCATGGCATGTAGTACCAGGGTTTGAACTAGGGACTTTGTGCTTGCCCAGTAGGTGTTTATGCCAGTGAATATATGCCCAGAACCAAGAACTCAATATTTAGATGACTCACAAGAGTGAAAATAAATGTAAGTAAAAAGAAAATTAATATTTCTACAAATAAGGAGTAATATCTTGACATTAATAAAAGTGTAAGATTAAATATTACAAACAAAAAACTAAGAAAATCTTATAAATCTGTGTGGTGGGAATAAACAAAAGTTTCAAGCTTTGTAATTCTGTTCTTTGTAGTTCGGTAAGTAAATGCCTTTATACATCATAGGGGAAGAGGAAGCATAAAAAGTGAATCAGAAAGCCTGGATAAGATGTCAAACATACTAGATTCAAGCTAGTTAAATTCCATCTATAGAACTTATCCATAAAACTAAAGTAAATTATGAATGGTCATACCTTGGGGTATATATTAAATGCAAGTATAGATACTAAATGAAATTTGAACTTCACATTCAGATAATATTTCTAAAATAATAGCACTATAAAGTTTATGATTTGCTTAAACTTGACTCTTTTTAAGTGGAGAACAAGATTATATATATATATGTTCAGGATGACTAGAAAATCATATTGTAAAGTCATTTATGTGTGTGGAGAATAAGCAGGTTTCACTTATGCAAACAAATTAACGAGCTCTACAGTATAACAGAATCTAAGTAGACCTCATGAGCACTCAAGTTTTGTTCTCTCAAAGAAAACGAGGAACAAGCTGCAGTGTGAATCTATCTATTGATTAAGTTGCAGAGGCGGTGCAGAGAGATGGCACATTAATTAAAGTGTCTTAGACTATGTTAATTATTCTTATCACTCATTTTAGCTTTGTGTGTATTTTGCTTGCATTTGTCAGTGTGTGAGTGGGCTGGTACTAGAATAAGCAGTGAGAAGAGCTTCATTGTCAAAATATTGTGGTTAATTAAAAGCTGAGACAAACATAAATGATTATATTTTATTCCATCGTTTTTTTTCTGCTAATTTATTTTACAGAGTAATTTACCAACAAAAATTCTTGATGGTTTTCTGAATGTACTTATCTTCTCTACACTAATGAAGTACACTCCGTTATAGCTTTTTGTTAATCTTTATGTGTGATTGAAGTAAAAGAAAAGTACTAAAAAGATAATAGAAATTCAATTTTAGTGTTGAGGAATGTTTAGTTTAGTGAACGATTAATTATATAGAAGGAGCCAAATTTTTAAAATTAATTATTCTGTATATTATATTAACCTTTAATAATTCACTTCTGCCTAGAAGGAAAAAAAACTTATTTAAATATGTTAAAAATAAACAGTTATGATTTTTGTTGGTTTTGCTCTGAAATTCCTGGTGCCACATTTTAATTTCTATCTGAAACTACTATGGAAGTATATGCCTTAAAATAATATACTTGCAAATGCATTGTCTACCAACTGTTTCTTTCTCATTTCATAGATGAACAAATAAAGAGAAATATAAGTTGATAATATACCACATGCACACTGTGATCTTTTCCAACTGATGTTAAGAAAATATCTTAAAAATAATATTTAAATGTTTAACGCCTAGAATATCTGCCACATTCCAGGAACCCACAGACCCACTCCTAGACCAGGCCCGGTGAATGTGTGGGAGAGCTGCCACTCCCCCTTCACCACCTTGTCCCCTCCAGACTCAGCTCAGGCCTGGGATGCAATCCTGGAGTGAAAACATGCAGCTGCAATACCTACAGAGAATGTAGGGGACAGAACCACCCAGCTAGTCCAGGAACAGAACATCTTGCCAGAGGGGCATTACAGGGTCAGCCCAAAAGGCAGCAGCGTGAAGATGCTGAGCACAGAAGCCAGACCCAAGCCAGGCACAACTTGATAAATCCAAAGATTGTAGATCTGCACATGAACTTCAGTACGTGCTAAGGTTACAACTGCAACAAAGATCTACAAAAAGGTCAGAAGACAGTGCTAAACAAAACGGCAAAGAAAAGGAGCAAAATGAAATCTCAGAACACAACGCCACCCATAACTAGTGCAGAGGACACTAACACAGAACAAATTGGGAATCACACAGCTGAAAGCAATGAATCAACAACTTCAGAAATAAAGAAAAAGATGCAGAAAGGTATAGAGGAACTCAGATTGGAAATGAAAAAAGAAATCCCTGAATTAATAACATCTGTGGTAAAGAATCAAATGCAGAAATGTATGGAGGAAACCCAATGCCCACCAGAAAAAGTGCAGAAAACAATAGCTCAGCTCAAATGTATGAATTAAAAGTGTCAATAGTAAATAGGCAACAGCAGAAAGTTATAGAGGAACTCAGAGCAGAATTATTTTCTGCAATAAAAAAGAATTCTCAAAATTAATAGCATCTAAAGTAAGGAATCAACTACAGAAACATAGGGAGGAAAACGAATCAGAAGAAAACACTGCAGTAAAAGAATTTATAAGTGCTTCTAAAGAAGACATTGACAAAAAAATAGAGGAGATTAGAAAAATGACAGATTCCTTGAATGAGCAATACAGGAAAGAAATAGATTGCATGATGCAGAGTCAAAGAGATATAGAGGAAATTAATATCTCAATCATAAGCTTGCAAAACCATTTAAGTGAAAGTGAAGACAGAGTTGAAGATCTTGAACACTGGTGCAGCTCATGAAAATGAAAGAAAGGATCTCTTAAAAACAACTAGGATGCAGGAAAAAAATAATCCATCACCTGCAAGATGATGCAAAGATGAACAATGTGAGACTAATAGACATCAATGAGAAAGAAGGAGTCTCTACAAATAGCATTAAAAAAATATGGGCAGAAGTAATAGCAGAAAACTTCCCAAAAATGAGGAAACAATCTGACATTCAGGTAACTTAAGCATTCAGATTGCCAAGTAACCTCAACCCAAATAAAAACCTATCGAGGCATATAATAATAAAGATCCCAGAAGTTCAGCACAAGAATAATATACTGTAAGCCACTAGAGAAAAGAAACAGATCACATTCAAAGGAAAACCCATCAGAATTACCGCTGACTTCTCTCCCAAACCATGAAGGCAAGAAGAGCATGGAGCAGAGTACTTCAAGTCCTCTACGAAAACAAATTTCAGCCAAGATTACTATACCCTGTAAAACTCTCTTTCAAGTTTGATGGAGAAGTGAAATGTTTTCATGACAAAGAAAAACTAAACAATTTCATGATGACAAAGCAAACCCTACATAGGCTACTGAAAGATGTTCTAGAGAGGGACCAAAATGATCAGAACTCCATGAATGAAATAAGAAGCAATCAACTAAATAGGGCAAGCAATTAAACAGGAGAAAAGGACAGGAGAAAAGGACTAAATAACAACAGGGAAACATGGAAACCGTAAGTCAATACATCTCACTTCTAACCATCAATAAAAATGGCCTCAATTCACCAATTAAGATAATTAGAATGGCACAGTGGATTAAGAAAAAAAATCCAACAATGTGCTGCATACAAGAAGCACATTTGATTCATAAAGACATTCATAGCCTGAAAGTCAAAGGATGGAACACAGTACTACATGCCCTAGCACTGCAGAAAAAAGCAGGTGTAGCAATCCTATTCTCAGACAATCTCAATATCAAACCAAGAACAATCAAGCGAAATAAAGAAGGCCACTATATATTGGTTAGGGGAAAATTTCAAGAGGAAGAGGTAACACTCATAACTATATATGCACCAAACATGGGAGCACCCAACTATATAAAGCAAATCTTAATGGACCTGAAAAATCTAATATCCAATACCACAATTTTAACAGGAGACCTTAAAACCCCCTTATCTACAAAAGATAGATCAACCAGACAAAAACTTAGCAAAGAAATAACAGAACTGAACCAGAGCTTGAAACAAATGGACTTGGTGGACATATACAAAGTGTTCCACCTAAACACAGCTGAATACACACTTTTCTCAGCTGCACATGGGTCATTTTCTAAAATAGACCACATAGTCATCCATAGGGCATTCTTAAGTATATGTAAGAAAACAGAAATTATCCCATGCACATTATCGGACCACAGTGCAATAAAACTGGAAATAAATGACAAAAGAAACAAGAAAAATACCTTAAATACATGGAAATTAAATGACACCCTACTCAGGAATGAATGTGTCACAGATGAAATTAAACAAGTATATCAACAATATCATGATTATCAAGAGCTACTTTGAGAATCTTTCCTCTCCAAGAAAAGAAGACACAGAAGAAATGAGCAGATTCCTAGAAAGGTACAAATTACCACCACTGAGTCGACAAGATATAATCACTCTCTGTAGCCCAATAACAGGTAATGGAATATGAGGTGTCATTAAAAACCTACCAGCAAAGAAAAGTTCAGGACCGGATGGATTCACAGCTGAATTATGCAATTCATTTCTAAAAGATGTAGACCCTATACTCCTCAAACTCTTCCATGAAATTAAAAAGGAAGCAAACATCCCAAAAATCATTCCTGGAGCCAAGTATTATACAGATACCAAAACCAGGGAAAGATGCAACTAAGAAAGAGAACTACTGGCTGATCTCCCTCATGCACATAGATGCAAAAATTCTCAATAAAATACTAGCAAATAGAATACAGCAAATCATCAAGAAGGTCATACACCATGGCCAGGTAAGATTCATCCCAGGGATGCTAGGATGGTTCAATATTCGAAAATCTGTAAATGTAATACACTATATCAATAGAGCAAAAACTTAAAACCACATGATCATCTCAATTGATGCAGAAAAGGCTTTTGACAATGTCCAACACTCATTCATATTCAAAGTCCTATAGAAAATTAAAATAGATGGCATCTACTTCAATCTGGTGAAAGCCATTTATGAAAACCCAACAGCTAACATAATCCTAAATGGGAAAAAAATTGAAATCATTTACTCTTAGATCTGGTACAAGACAAGAATTCCTCTATCACCACTCCAATTCAATATAGTTCTGGAAACATTAGCTACAGCCATTAGACAAGAGAAAGAAATAAAAGGAAAAGAATAGGCAAAGAAGAAGTTAAATTATCTTTATTTGCAGATGACATGATACTTTACTTGGAAGACCCAAAAAATCCACCAAGAAACTACAGAATTAATACAGAAATTCAGTAGCAAAGCAGGTTATAAAGTCAATACCCAAAAGTTAAGAGCACTCCTCAACTAAGACAACAAACACACTGAGAGGGAAATTATAGAAACAATACCATTTACAATGGCACCGAGGAAAATGAAATACCTTGGAATTAATCTAACTAAAGAAGTAAAAAATCTTTTCATGAAAAAATAAACTACTGTGAAAAAAGAGATTGTAGAGAATTTCAGAAAATGGAAATAAACTCCATGCTCCTGGATAGGAAGAACCAACATTGTGAAGATGGCCAACTCCCAAAATTACTGTACAGTTTCAGTGCAATCCCTATCAAACTACCACCAACATAACTCACAGAGCTAGAGAAGCCATTCCTAAAATGTATCTGGGGCCAGAAATGACCTAGAACAGCGAAGGCAATCCTGGGCAAAAAGACAAAGCAAGAGGCATTACAATTCTTGACTTAAAATTATACTATAAGACTACTGTGATAAAATCAGCATAGTACTGGCAAAAAAATAGACCTAAGGATCAATGGAATAGATTAGAAGACGCTGAAGCCCCTATGAACACACTCAGCCATGTTATCTTTGAAAAGGGGGCCAAGCATACTCACTGGAAGAAAGATAGCCTCTTTAAAAATGGTGCTGGAAAACTGGCTCTCTACATGCCAATAACTAAATCTTGAACAAGGTCTATCACCATGCAGTAAACTAAAGTCAAAATGGATTAAGGATCCAAACATTAAAGCAGAGAAACTAAGTCTCCTGGAAGAGAAAGTAGGTTGAACTCTTGAAGACATAAGGGTATGCAAAGACTTCATGAAAAGAAATCAAATCACATGGGAAACAGTTGAAAGAATTAACCACTGGGACCTGCTCCTACTGAGAAGTTTTTCCACGTCAAAAGAAATTACCAACAAAGTGAAAAGGCAACCCACAAATTTTGAAAATATCATGACAATTAAGTACTCTGACAAAGGTCTGCTCTCTAGAATTTATAAAGAACTAAAAAACACTAGGGCCCCAAAATTTAAAGACCCAATCCAGAAATCGGCATCCTAGATGAACACATGTTTCTCAGAGGATGAAATTAAAGAAGCAAATATATATAAGAAAAAAATGCTCCACATCACTAGTCATCTGTGAAATGCAAATTAAAAAAAACATTGAGATATCATCTTTCCCCAGAAAGAATGACTATCATAAAGAAATCACCCAATGACAAATGTTGGAGAGGCTGTGGGAAAAAAAGAACCCTTCTCCACTGCTGTTGGGAATGTAGACTGGTGCAACCATTATGAAAATCATTGTGGAGACTCCTTACAAAAGTTGGACTGGAAATCCCATTTAAACCAGCTATTCCACTATTGGGACTTTTCCCGGAGCATCTGAAAATATATTATCCTAGGGATATATGTGTGCCTATGTTTATAGCAGCACAATTTGTGATAGCCAAATCTTGGAAACAGCCAAGATGTCTATTACCTGAGGAATGGTTGAAAAAGATGTGTTATTTTTACACAATGGAGTATTATTCAGCTATTAAGAATGAAAAATTTGAAGTCTTTATATTAAAGTGGGTGCCACTTGAAGATATACTCGTAAGTGAAATAAACCAGACACACATGTGTAAATATCATATAGTTTCCCTAGTATAAGAACTCAAAACAAGAAATACAAATAGAAAGGTATAATACAAGTAAAAGGAAAGCAGGATCTTGAGGACTAACTAATTAAGAGAGGGAAAGGAGAAAAGCTAGGAAGCATGACAATGTCAAGCCATACAGTTATATGTAGAAGATGGGCAAGGCAATGATCCTGAGAATCACCAAAATCTGTTGAATCTTGCAGTTAATTGGAAAGATTCTCACCCTGACAAACTATATATACTGATACCTGTGAACTAAGCAACTGCACTGCAGACAGCAATCTGTAATAGTAATTTCATGCTTGGAGTGCCTGCATTCTGGTTTTCTGAATACGAGCTGCTTGTCAAGACATGGCAGTTGCTGCTGTGCTGTCTTTGAGATAGATGGTTGTTCAAAAAGAAGGCTGTGGTGAATGAAAGCAAGAGATGGGAAAAGAATACTGTGGGACTGTCCTGCTTCAAGGTTCTGTATGGTTAGTTTTTTGTATTTATAGAATCCAAGAATAAGAAGTATATAATTATTTATGCCTATTTCAAAATATATTCTAATTTTTAAATGTTTTTCATCATATTTTGTAGGGACTTAATGTTCAACATATCAATACTTGATGAAAAATACCTGTTCCATGTTATGCCTAAGATGTTTGATATTCAGACAAATAGTGAGGTTAAGCTTAGCAGCCTAAGTTGTATGGTAATAAAAATAAGCTTGTCCTCTGGATAGTTAACAACCTAAGTTTGCAGACCAAAATTAGCGAAAAAAAAAAGGGCCACAAGGAAAGACAACAGTTTGTCCCTAACCTTCCAAGGTCAATTAAGTCTCAGAACATATGAGAACTTGTCCTGTAATGTCATGTAACTAGGTAGTTTCCCAAATTTTCTGATCAAGGAGATTATGGGGCCAAAGAGGAAAGTGATCCATGATGTAGAGTATGCCTAAGGAGAGTCACATGGAGAGAAAACATTCTCTCAGGCTTTCACAGAGAACACATTGGTCAAGCAATGGCCATGATTCATCCACATGGCTGACACTGAAAAAGGTTCTACAGGCTGAGGTACAGGATCTCAGGATAAATCCTGAGGGGATTTCACTGACCTTATCATACCCAAAAGCTAAAACTCTTATTGCATAGGTCCTGCTTTACCTTGGTCTTAACCATCCAGCAGAAAAGTATAAAAACAAAGTATAAGAAGTAAAGCCATGCTGTTA